>NC_142950.1:29023355-29088004 GCF_046866305.1 Octopus bimaculoides | reverse complement strand
CAAAAACTTCCAAGCGTGATATGTCTGTTAAAACACAGCACAATGCTGAAAGTTCAATAGCTTTCACTTACATACTTATCGTTTCAAATTTCTCAAGTGGAGCATATTTCAGATTGCTCAATAAAGCAGCACTTATTCATATGTATTTTGTTTCTCATCCTGTTTCTCGTGAATTAACTTCCCATGCTCAACACGCATTTTCACATTTTGTTTGTTGGCCTTTTCAAAACTTTACATATTGTGCCCATGTAAACAACAAACAGCAATACTTCATAACTAGGCAATTGTCTCTTACATTAATTCATTGGTTCATACATGCACACGGGACATTACAGTAATGGCAACATATCCTTTAACGTCAATTGTTGCTCTCTAAGATTCAATGAATAAAACCAAAACAACTCCTATTCCATTTCACTGCACACAGCAGACATCAAATGCAATTCATAAGACACAAAGAACATTCATATTAAAACACTAAAGAAATTCAAACACAGAATAAAGGAAATACAAAAATATCAACCAGGTAAAGAAGAATTGCAGCTTGCACAGCGGTGTAAACAGATCACTAAGAATACAGAGGAGATGCAAAACAGCAAACATTTACAACAGAAAACGCTACAATCTCAAGATGTTCACTCCATTCAAAGGAAACGATGACAACTGCGACGATGACGATGACAGGTGTAATATTCCTTGAGAAATACGTACCGGGACAGTAAGATTCAAATATCTTGTGCTTTAAGCCTTGAAGCTCATTAAAATCTTCCACAGTGAAACTGTTAGCGCTTGCTGGAGTTGATGCAATTTTGTCAAGTTCTGTAGTTTCTGCAAGCCCTATACCTATAGCGTAAATATGGATGTTTTCTGCGCGAATAGCTTCCGCTTCTGGTATCGTTTGCAAAGCATTGACGTTGGAAACGCCATCAGTTATGAGGAAAATGATATTAGGAACACCGGCTCTGTCACCATTTACTGCTGTGAACATCTGTGTTCTGGCTGTGTGCAGACCTCCATATGTATTTGTGCTTCCATACACATAGGCAATGTTGTCAATAGCATCGAGGATATCACGTTTTGAACTGTAGCGATTCAAATGAAACTCAACCTCTACATCAGTGCTATAAATCACTGCCCCCACTCGCACGTTACCCGAGTCAATACTAGCATCCGATACAAAGTCTTTCATAAAAGCTAATATTTTCTTGAAGTTCGCATCAGTAACGCTAGTTGAAGAATCCAGAACGAACACAATGTCCGATTCAGCAGCATTGCAACGACCTAAAGAATAAGGAGGCAGCCATCGATTAACACTGGCACATACATAATAATTCAATATAGCTGTTCATTGAACATCAACACCTATACACCTATCAACATTAATCGCACAAATGAACGGCCACTAACAAATACATTCCGAAATTCTTTCCTTTAATTAGGTCTCATTTACTTAAGTAATTGTAATTACATTTCTACACGAGCCCTAGCTTATTTTACATTAGGTAACAAAACCAAAGTCAATATTTTTCAAATCTCTTACCAGGTGGCTTTGCATCAGGAATCGTGATGTCGGGACTTACTGTAAAGTGGAAAATGGCAAGAGGAATTTCAGATTAATTCTCAATTCCTACATTCCGATAATTATTATTCTGCTCATAGATACATATTCACAATCAATTTTCAATACACAATAATCGAATTTCACACAAACAAAATACCATTGCAATTTCAACAAAAAAATAGAAGAGATTCATAAGAAACCAAAACAACACAACGTTGACAATATCGAAAAGACCAGAAACAACTTTCATTACTCATTTACAATGTCGTAATGAAGCATAATCTTTCAAAGACATGAAAAACTTCAAAAACTTCCAAGCGTGATATGTCTGTTAAAACACAGCACAATGCTGAAAGTTCAATAGCTTTCACTTACATACTTATCGTTTCAAATTTCTCAAGTGGAGCATATTTCAGATTGCTCAATAAAGCAGCACTTATTCATATGTATTTTGTTTCTCATCCTGTTTCTCGTGAATTAACTTCCCATGCTCAACATGCATTTTCACATTTTGTTTGTTGGCCTTTTCAAAACTTTACATATTGTGCCCATTTAAACGACAAACAGCAATACTTCATAACTAGGCAATTGTCTCTTACATTAATTCATTGATTCATACATGCACACGGGACATTACAGTAATGGCAACATATCCTTTAACGTCAATTGTTGCTCTCTAAGATTCAATGAATAAAACCAAAACAACTCCTATTCCATTTCACTGCACACAGCAGACATCAAATGCAATTCATAAGACACAAAGAACATTCATATTAAAACACTAAAGAAATTCAAACACAGAATAAAGGAAATACAAAAATATCAACCAGGTAAAGAAGAATTGCAGCTTGCACAGCGGTGTAAACAGATCACTAAGAATACAGAGGAGATGCAAAACAGCAAACATTTACAACAGAAAACGCTACAATCTCAAGATGTTCACTCCATTCAAAGGAAACGATGACAACTGCGACGATGACGATGACAGGTGTAATATTCCTTGAGAAATACGTACCGGGACAGTAAGATTCAAATATCTTGTGCTTTAAGCCTTGAAGCTCATTAAAATCTTCCACAGTGAAACTGTTAGCGCTTGCTGGAGTTGATGCAATTTTGTCAAGTTCTGTAGTTTCTGCAAGCCCTATACCTATAGCGTAAATATGGATGTTTTCTGCGCGAATAGCTTCCGCTTCTGGTATCGTTTGCAAAGCATTGACGTTGGAAACGCCATCAGTTATGAGGAAAATGATATTAGGAACACCGGCTCTGTCACCATTTACTGCTGTGAACATCTGTGTTCTGGCTGTGTGCAGACCTCCATATGTATTTGTGCTTCCATACACATAGGCAATGTTGTCAATAGCATCGAGGATATCACGTTTTGAACTGTAGCGATTCAAATGAAACTCAACCTCTACATCAGTGCTATAAATCACTGCCCCCACTCGCACGTTACCCGAGTCAATACTAGCATCCGATACAAAGTCTTTCATAAAAGCTAATATTTTCTTGAAGTTCGCATCAGTAACGCTAGTTGAAGAATCCAGAACGAACACAATGTCCGATTCAGCAGCATTGCAACGACCTAAAGAATAAGGAGGCAGCCATCAATTAACACTGGCACATACATAATAATTCAATATAGCTGTTCATTGAACATCAACACCTATACACCTATCAACATTAATCGCACAAATGAACGGCCACTAACAAATACATTCCGAAATTCTTTCCTTTAATTAGGTCTCATTTACTTAAGTAATTGTAATTACATTTCTACACGAGCCCTAGCTTATTTTACATTAGGTAACAAAACCAAAGTCAATATTTTTCAAATCTCTTACCAGGTGGCTTTGTATCAGGAATCGTGATGTCGGGACTTACTGTAAAGTGGAAAATGGCAAGAGGAATTTCAGATTAATTCTCAATTCCTACATTCCGATAATTATTATTCTGCTCATAGATACATATTCACAATCAATTTTCGATACACAATAATCGAATTTCACACAAACAAAATACGATTGCAATTTCAACAAAAGAATAGAAGAGATTCATAAGAAACCAAAACAACACAACTTTGACAATATCGAAAAGACCAGAAACAACTTTCATTACTCATTTACAATGTTGTAATGAAGCATAATCTTTCAAATACATGAAAAACTTCAAAAACTTCCAAGCGTGATATGTCTGTTAAAACACAGCACAATGCTGAAAGTTCAATAGCTTTCACTTACATACTTATCGTTTCAAATTTCTCAAGTGGAGCATATTTCAGATTGCTCAATAAAGCAGCACTTATTCATATGTATTTTGTTTCTCATCCTGTTTCTCGTGAATTAACTTCCCATCCTCAACATGCATTTTCACATTTTGTTTGTCGGCCTTTTCAAAACTTTACATATTGTGCCCATGTAAACGACAAACAGCAATACTTCATAACTAGGCAATTGTCTCTTACATTAATTCATTGATTCATACATGCACACGGGACATTACAGTAATGGCAACATATCCTTTAACGTCAATTGTTGCTCTCTAAGATTCAATGAATAAAACCAAAACAACTCCTATTCCATTTCACTGCACACAGCAGACATCAAATGCAATTCATAAGACACAAAGAACATTCATATTAAAACACTAAAGAAATTCAAACACAGAATAAAGGAAATACAAAAATATCAACCAGGTAAAGAAGAATTGCAGCTTGCACAGCGGTGTAAACAGATCACCAAAAAAACAGAGGAGATGCAAAACAGCAAACATTTACAACAGAAAACGCTACAATCTCAAGATGTTCACTCCATTCAAAGGAAACGACGACAACTGCGACGAGCACGATGACAGGTGTAATATTCCTTGAGAAATACGTACCAGGACAGTAAGATTCAAATATCTTGTGCTTTAAGCCTTGAAGCTCATTAAAATCTTCCACAGTGAAACTGTTAGCGCTTGCTGGAGTTGATGCAATTTTGTCAAGTTCTGTAGTTTCTGCAAGCCCTATACCTATAGCGTAAATATGGATGTTTTCTGCACGAATAGCTTCCGCTTCTGGTATCGTTTGCAAAGCATTGAGGTTGGAAACGCCATCAGTTATGAGGAAAATGATATTAGGAACACCGGCTCTGTCACCATTTTCTGCTGTGAACATCTGTGTTCTGGCTGTGTGCAGACCTCCATATGTATTTGTGCTTCCATACACATAGGCAATGTTGTCAATAGCATCGAGGATATCACGCTTTGAACTGTAGTGATTCAAATGAAACTCAACCTCTACATCAGTGCTATAAATCACTGCCCCCACTCGCACATTACCCGAGTCAATACTAGCATCCGATACAAAGTCTTTCATAAAAGCTAATATTTTCTTGAAGTTCGCATCAGTAACGCTAGTTGAAGAATCCAGAACGAACACAATGTCCGATTCAGCAGCACTGCAACGACCTAAAGAATAAGGAGGCAGCCATCAATTAACACTGACACATACATAATAATTCAATATAGCTGTTCATTGAACATCAACACCTATACACCTATCAACATTATTCGCACAAATGAACGGCCACTAACAAATACATTCCGAAATTCTTTCCTTTAATTAGGTCTCATTTACTTAAGTAATTGTAATTACATTTCTACACGAGCCCTAGCTTATTTTACATTAGGTAACAAAACCAAAGTCAATATTTTTCAAATCTCTTACCAGGTGGCTTTGTATCAGGAATCGTGATGTCGGGACTTACTGTAAAGTGGAAAATGGCAAGAGGAATTTCAGATTAATTCTCAATTCCTACATTCCGATAATTATAATTCTGCTCATAGATACATATTCACAATCAATTTTCGATACACAATAATCGAATTTCACAGAAACAAAATACCATTACAATTTCAACAAAAGAATAGAAGAGATTCATAAGAAACCAAAACAACACAACATTGACAATATCGAAAAGACCAGAAACAACTTTCATTACTCATTTACAATGTTGTAATGAAGCATAATCTTTCAAATACATGAAAAACTTCAAAAACTTCCAAGCGTGATATGTCTGTTAAAACACAGCACAATGCTGAAAGTTCAATAGCTTTCAATTACATACTTATCGTTTCAAATTTCTCAAGTGGAGCATATTTCAGATTGCTCAATAAAGCAGCACTTATTCATATGTATTTTGTTTCTCATCCTGTTTCTCGTGAATTAACTTCCCATGCTCAACACGCATTTTCACATTTTGTTTGTTGGCCTTTCAAAACTTTACATATTGTGCCCATGTAAACGACAAACAGCAATACTTCATAACTAGGCAATTGTCTCTTACATTAATTCATTGGTTCATACATGCACACGGGACATTACAGTAATGGCAACATATCCTTTAACGTCAATTGTTGCTCTCTAAGATTCAATGAATAAAACCAAAACAACTCCTATTCCATTTCACTGCACACAGCAGACATCAAATGCAATTCATAAGACACAAAGAACATTCATATTAAAACACTAAAGAAATTCAAACACAGAATAAAGGAAATACAAAAATATCAACCACGTAAACAAGAATTGCAGCTTCCACAGCTGTGTAAACAGATCACCAAGAAAACAGAGGAGATGCAAAACAGCAAACATTTACAACAGAAAACGCTACAATCTCAAGATGTTCACTCCATTCAAAGGAAACGACGACAACTGCGACGTGCACGATGACAGGTGTAATATTCCTTGAGAAATACGTACCGGGACAGTAAGATTCAAATATCTTGTGCTTTAAGCCTTGAAGCTCATTAAAATCTTCCACAGTGAAACTGTTAGCGCTTGCTGGAGTTGATGCAATTTTGTCAAGTTCTGTAGTTTCTGCAAGCCCTATACCTATAGCGTAAATATGGATGTTTTCTGCACGAATAGCTTCCGCTTCTGGTATCGTTTGCAAAGCATTGACGTTGGAAACGCCATCAGTTATGAGGAAAATGATATTAGGAACACCGGCTCTGTCACCATTTTCTGCTGTGAACATCTGTGTTCTGGCTGTGTGCAGACCTACATATGTATTTGTGCTTCCATACACATAGGCAATGTTGTCAATAGCATCGAGGATATCACGCTTTGAACTGTAGCGATTCAAATGAAACTCAACCTCTACATCAGTGCTATAAATCACTGCCCCCACTCGCACATTACCCGAGTCAATACTAGCATCCGATACAAAGTCTTTCATAAAAGCTAATATTTTCTTGAAGTTCGCATCAGTAACGCTAGTTGAAGAATCCAGAACGAACACAATGTCCGATTCAGCAGCATTGCAACGACCTGAAGAATAAGGAGGCAGCCATCGATTAACACTGACACATACATAATAATTCAATATAGCTGTTCATTGAACATCAACACCTATACACCTATCAACATTAATCGCACAAATGAACGGCCACTAACAAATACATTCCGAAATTCTTTCCTTTAATTAGGTCTCATTTACTTAAGTAATTGTAATTACATTTCTACACGAGCCCTAGCTTATTTTACATTAGGTAACAAAACCAAAGTCAATATTTTTCAAATCTCTTACCAGGTGGCTTTGTATCAGGAATCGTGAGGTCGGGACTTACTGTAAAGTGGAAAATGGCAAGAGGAATTTCAGATTAATTCTCAATTCCTACATTCCGATAATTAATATTCTGCTCATAGATACATATTCACAATCAATTTTCGATACACAATAATCGAATTTCACACAAACAAAATACGATTGCAATTTCAACAAAAGAATAGAAGAGATTCATAAGAAACCAAAACAACACAACATTGACAATATCGAAAAGACCAGAAACAACTTTCATTACTCATTTACAATGCTGTAATGAAGCATAATCTTTCAAATACATGAAAAACATCAAAAACTTCCAAGCGTGATATGTCTGTTAAAACACAGCACAATGCTGAAAGTTCAATAGCTTTCACTTACATACTTATCGTTTCAAATTTCTCAAGTGGAGCATATTTCAGATTGCTCAATAAAGCAGCACTTATTCATATGTATTTTGTTTCTCATCCTGTTTCTCGTGAATTAACTTCCCATGCTCAACATGCATTTTCACATTTTGTTTGTTGGCCTTTTCAAAACTTTACATATTGTGCCCATGTAAACGACAAACAGCAATACTTCATAACTAGGCAATTGTCTCTTACATTAATTCATTGATTCATACATGCACACGGGACATTACAGTAATGGCAACATATCCTTTAACGTCAATTGTTGCTCTCTAAGATTCAATGAATAAAACCAAAACAACTCCTATTCCATTTCACTGCACACAGCAGACATCAAATGCAATTCATAAGACACAAAGAACATTCATATTAAAACACTAAAGAAATTCAAACACAGAATAAAGGAAATACAAAAATATCAACCAGGTAAAGAAGAATTGCAGCTTGCACAGCGGTGTAAACAGATCACTAAGAATACAGAGGAGATGCAAAACAGCAAACATTTACAACAGAAAACGCTACAATCTCAAGATGTTCACTCCATTCAAAGGAAACGATGACAACTGCGACGATGACGATGACAGGTGTAATATTCCTTGAGAAATACGTACCGGGACAGTAAGATTCAAATATCTTGTGCTTTAAGCCTTGAAGCTCATTAAAATCTTCCACAGTGAAACTGTTAGCGCTTGCTGGAGTTGATGCAATTTTGTCAAGTTCTGTAGTTTCTGCAAGCCCTATACCTATAGCGTAAATATGGATGTTTTCTGCGCGAATAGCTTCCGCTTCTGGTATCGTTTGCAAAGCATTGACGTTGGAAACGCCATCAGTTATGAGGAAAATGATATTAGGAACACCGGCTCTGTCACCATTTACTGCTGTGAACATCTGTGTTCTGGCTGTGTGCAGACCTCCATATGTATTTGTGCTTCCATACACATAGGCAATGTTGTCAATAGCATCGAGGATATCACGTTTTGAACTGTAGCGATTCAAATGAAACTCAACCTCTACATCAGTGCTATAAATCACTGCCCCCACTCGCACGTTACCCGAGTCAATACTAGCATCCGATACAAAGTCTTTCATAAAAGCTAATATTTTCTTGAAGTTCGCATCAGTAACGCTAGTTGAAGAATCCAGAACGAACACAATGTCCGATTCAGCAGCATTGCAACGACCTAAAGAATAAGGAGGCAGCCATCAATTAACACTGGCACATACATAATAATTCAATATAGCTGTTCATTGAACATCAACACCTATACACCTATCAACATTAATCGCACAAATGAACGGCCACTAACAAATACATTCCGAAATTCTATTCCTTTAATTAGGTCTCATTTACTTAAGTAATTGTAATTACATTTCTACACGAGCCCTAGCTTATTTTACATTAGGTAACAAAACCAAAGTCAATATTTTTCAAATCTCTTACCAGGTGGCTTTGTATCAGGAATCGTGATGTCGGGACTTACTGTAAAGTGGAAAATGGCAAGAGGAATTTCAGATTAATTCTCAATTCCTACATTCCGATAATTATTATTCTGCTCATAGATACATATTCACAATCAATTTTCGATACACAATAATCGAATTTCACACAAACAAAATACGATTGCAATTTCAACAAAAGAATAGAAGAGATTCATAAGAAACCAAAACAACACAACTTTGACAATATCGAAAAGACCAGAAACAACTTTCATTACTCATTTACAATGTTGTAATGAAGCATAATCTTTCAAATACATGAAAAACTTCAAAAACTTCCAAGCGTGATATGTCTGTTAAAACACAGCACAATGCTGAAAGTTCAATAGCTTTCACTTACATACTTATCGTTTCAAATTTCTCAAGTGGAGCATATTTCAGATTGCTCAATAAAGCAGCACTTATTCATATGTATTTTGTTTCTCATCCTGTTTCTCGTGAATTAACTTCCCATGCTCAACACGCATTTTCACATTTTGTTTGTTGGCCTTTTCAAAACTTTACATATTGTGCCCATGTAAACAACAAACAGCAATACTTCATAACTAGGCAATTGTCTCTTACATTAATTCATTGGTTCATACATGCACACGGGACATTACAGTAATGGCAACATATCCTTTAACGTCAATTGTTGCTCTCTAAGATTCAATGAATAAAACCAAAACAACTCCTATTCCATTTCACTGCACACAGCAGACATCAAATGCAATTCATAAGACACAAAGAACATTCATATTAAAACACTAAAGAAATTCAAACACAGAATAAAGGAAATACAAAAATATCAACCAGGTAAAGAAGAATTGCAGCTTGCACAGCGGTGTAAACAGATCACTAAGAATACAGAGGAGATGCAAAACAGCAAACATTTACAACAGAAAACGCTACAATCTCAAGATGTTCACTCCATTCAAAGGAAACGATGACAACTGCGACGATGACGATGACAGGTGTAATATTCCTTGAGAAATACGTACCGGGACAGTAAGATTCAAATATCTTGTGCTTTAAGCCTTGAAGCTCATTAAAATCTTCCACAGTGAAACTGTTAGCGCTTGCTGGAGTTGATGCAATTTTGTCAAGTTCTGTAGTTTCTGCAAGCCCTATACCTATAGCGTAAATATGGATGTTTTCTGCGCGAATAGCTTCCGCTTCTGGTATCGTTTGCAAAGCATTGACGTTGGAAACGCCATCAGTTATGAGGAAAATGATATTAGGAACACCGGCTCTGTCACCATTTACTGCTGTGAACATCTGTGTTCTGGCTGTGTGCAGACCTCCATATGTATTTGTGCTTCCATACACATAGGCAATGTTGTCAATAGCATCGAGGATATCACGTTTTGAACTGTAGCGATTCAAATGAAACTCAACCTCTACATCAGTGCTATAAATCACTGCCCCCACTCGCACGTTACCCGAGTCAATACTAGCATCCGATACAAAGTCTTTCATAAAAGCTAATATTTTCTTGAAGTTCGCATCAGTAACGCTAGTTGAAGAATCCAGAACGAACACAATGTCCGATTCAGCAGCATTGCAACGACCTAAAGAATAGGGAGGCAGCCATCAATTAACACTGACACATACATAATAATTCAATATAGCTGTTCATTGAACATCAACACCTATACAGCTATCAACATTATTCGCACAAATGAACGGCCACTAACAAATACATTCCGAAATTCTTTCCTTTAATTAGGTCTCATTTACTTAAGTAATTGTAATTACATTTCTACACGAGCCCTAGCTTATTTTACATTAGGTAACAAAACCAAAGTCAATATTTTTCAAATCTCTTACCAGGTGGCTTTGCATCAGGAATCGTGATGTCGGGACTTACTGTAAAGTGGAAAATGGCAAGAGGAATTTCAGATTAATTCTCAATTCCTACATTCCGATAATTATTATTCTGCTCATAGATACATATTCACAATCAATTTTCGATACACAATAATCGAATTTCACACAAACAAAATACGATTGCAATTTCAACAAAAGAATAGAAGAGATTCATAAGAAACCAAAACAACACAACTTTGACAATATCGAAAAGACCAGAAACAACTTTCATTACTCATTTACAATGTTGTAATGAAGCATAATCTTTCAAATACATGAAAAACTTCAAAAACTTCCAAGCGTGATATGTCTGTTAAAACACAGCACAATGCTGAAAGTTCAATAGCTTTCACTTACATACTTATCGTTTCAAATTTCTCAAGTGGAGCATATTTCAGATTGCTCAATAAAGCAGCACTTATTCATATGTATTTTGTTTCTCATCCTGTTTCTCGTGAATTAACTTCCCATGCTCAACACGCATTTTCACATTTTGTTTGTTGGCCTTTTCAAAACTTTACATATTGTGCCCATGTAAACAACAAACAGCAATACTTCATAACTAGGCAATTGTCTCTTACATTAATTCATTGGTTCATACATGCACACGGGACATTACAGTAATGGCAACATATCCTTTAACGTCAATTGTTGCTCTCTAAGATTCAATGAATAAAACCAAAACAACTCCTATTCCATTTCACTGCACACAGCAGACATCAAATGCAATTCATAAGACACAAAGAACATTCATATTAAAACACTAAAGAAATTCAAACACAGAATAAAGGAAATACAAAAATATCAACCAGGTAAAGAAGAATTGCAGCTTGCACAGCGGTGTAAACAGATCACTAAGAATACAGAGGAGATGCAAAACAGCAAACATTTACAACAGAAAACGCTACAATCTCAAGATGTTCACTCCATTCAAAGGAAACGATGACAACTGCGACGATGACGATGACAGGTGTAATATTCCTTGAGAAATACGTACCGGGACAGTAAGATTCAAATATCTTGTGCTTTAAGCCTTGAAGCTCATTAAAATCTTCCACAGTGAAACTGTTAGCGCTTGCTGGAGTTGATGCAATTTTGTCAAGTTCTGTAGTTTCTGCAAGCCCTATACCTATAGCGTAAATATGGATGTTTTCTGCGCGAATAGCTTCCGCTTCTGGTATCGTTTGCAAAGCATTGACGTTGGAAACGCCATCAGTTATGAGGAAAATGATATTAGGAACACCGGCTCTGTCACCATTTACTGCTGTGAACATCTGTGTTCTGGCTGTGTGCAGACCTCCATATGTATTTGTGCTTCCATACACATAGGCAATGTTGTCAATAGCATCGAGGATATCACGTTTTGAACTGTAGCGATTCAAATGAAACTCAACCTCTACATCAGTGCTATAAATCACTGCCCCCACTCGCACGTTACCCGAGTCAATACTAGCATCCGATACAAAGTCTTTCATAAAAGCTAATATTTTCTTGAAGTTCGCATCAGTAACGCTAGTTGAAGAATCCAGAACGAACACAATGTCCGATTCAGCAGCATTGCAACGACCTAAAGAATAGGGAGGCAGCCATCAATTAACACTGACACATACATAATAATTCAATATAGCTGTTCATTGAACATCAACACCTATACAGCTATCAACATTATTCGCACAAATGAACGGCCACTAACAAATACATTCCGAAATTCTTTCCTTTAATTAGGTCTCATTTACTTAAGTAATTGTAATTACATTTCTACACGAGCCCTAGCTTATTTTACATTAGGTAACAAAACCAAAGTCAATATTTTTCAAATCTCTTACCAGGTGGCTTTGCATCAGGAATCGTGATGTCGGGACTTACTGTAAAGTGGAAAATGGCAAGAGGAATTTCAGATTAATTCTCAATTCCTACATTCCGATAATTATTATTCTGCTCATAGATACATATTCACAATCAATTTTCAATACACAATAATCGAATTTCACACAAACAAAATACCATTGCAATTTCAACAAAAAAATAGAAGAGATTCATAAGAAACCAAAACAACACAACGTTGTCAATATCGAAAAGACCAGAAACAACTTTCATTACTCATTTACAATGTCGTAATGAAGCATAATCTTTCAAAGACATGAAAAACTTCAAAAACTTCCAAGCGTGATATGTCTGTTAAAACACAGCACAATGCTGAAAGTTCAATAGCTTTCACTTACATACTTATCGTTTCAAATTTCTCAAGTGGAGCATATTTCAGATTGCTCAATAAAGCAGCACTTATTCATATGTATTTTGTTTCTCATCCTGTTTCTCGTGAATTAACTTCCCATGCTCAACACGCATTTTCACATTTTGTTTGTTGGCCTTTTCAAAACTTTACATATTGTGCCCATGTAAACAACAAACAGCAATACTTCATAACTAGGCAATTGTCTCTTACATTAATTCATTGGTTCATACATGCACACGGGACATTACAGTAATGGCAACATATCCTTTAACGTCAATTGTTGCTCTCTAAGATTCAATGAATAAAACCAAAACAACTCCTATTCCATTTCACTGCACACAGCAGACATCAAATGCAATTCATAAGACACAAAGAACATTCATATTAAAACACTAAAGAAATTCAAACACAGAATAAAGGAAATACAAAAATATCAACCAGGTAAAGAAGAATTGCAGCTTGCACAGCGGTGTAAACAGATCACTAAGAATACAGAGGAGATGCAAAACAGCAAACATTTACAACAGAAAACGCTACAATCTCAAGATGTTCACTCCATTCAAAGGAAACGATGACAACTGCGACGATGACGATGACAGGTGTAATATTCCTTGAGAAATACGTACCGGGACAGTAAGATTCAAATATCTTGTGCTTTAAGCCTTGAAGCTCATTAAAATCTTCCACAGTGAAACTGTTAGCGCTTGCTGGAGTTGATGCAATTTTGTCAAGTTCTGTAGTTTCTGCAAGCCCTATACCTATAGCGTAAATATGGATGTTTTCTGCGCGAATAGCTTCCGCTTCTGGTATCGTTTGCAAAGCATTGACGTTGGAAACGCCATCAGTTATGAGGAAAATGATATTAGGAACACCGGCTCTGTCACCATTTACTGCTGTGAACATCTGTGTTCTGGCTGTGTGCAGACCTCCATATGTATTTGTGCTTCCATACACATAGGCAATGTTGTCAATAGCATCGAGGATATCACGTTTTGAACTGTAGCGATTCAAATGAAACTCAACCTCTACATCAGTGCTATAAATCACTGCCCCCACTCGCACGTTACCCGAGTCAATACTAGCATCCGATACAAAGTCTTTCATAAAAGCTAATATTTTCTTGAAGTTCGCATCAGTAACGCTAGTTGAAGAATCCAGAACGAACACAATGTCCGATTCAGCAGCATTGCAACGACCTAAAGAATAAGGAGGCAGCCATCAATTAACACTGGCACATACATAATAATTCAATATAGCTGTTCATTGAACATCAACACCTATACACCTATCAACATTAATCGCACAAATGAACGGCCACTAACAAATACATTCCGAAATTCTTTCCTTTAATTAGGTCTCATTTACTTAAGTAATTGTAATTACATTTCTACACGAGCCCTAGCTTATTTTACATTAGGTAACAAAACCAAAGTCAATATTTTTCAAATCTCTTACCAGGTGGCTTTGCATCAGGAATCGTGATGTCGGGACTTACTGTAAAGTGGAAAATGGCAAGAGGAATTTCAGATTAATTCTCAATTCCTACATTCCGATAATTATTATTCTGCTCATAGATACATATTCACAATCAATTTTCAATACACAATAATCGAATTTCACACAAACAAAATACCATTGCAATTTCAACAAAAAAATAGAAGAGATTCATAAGAAACCAAAACAACACAACGTTGACAATATCGAAAAGACCAGAAACAACTTTCATTACTCATTTACAATGTCGTAATGAAGCATAATCTTTCAAAGACATGAAAAACTTCAAAAACTTCCAAGCGTGATATGTCTGTTAAAACACAGCACAATGCTGAAAGTTCAATAGCTTTCACTTACATACTTATCGTTTCAAATTTCTCAAGTGGAGCATATTTCAGATTGCTCAATAAAGCAGCACTTATTCATATGTATTTTGTTTCTCATCCTGTTTCTCGTGAATTAACTTCCCATGCTCAACATGCATTTTCACATTTTGTTTGTCGGCCTTTTCAAAACTTTACATATTGTGCCCATGTAAACGACAAACAGCAATACTTCATAACTAGGCAATTGTCTCTTACATTAATTCATTGATTCATACATGCACACGGGACATTACAGTAATGGCAACATATCCTTTAACGTCAATTGTTGCTCTCTAAGATTCAATGAATAAAACCAAAACAACTCCTATTCCATTTCACTGCACACAGCAGACATCAAATGCAATTCATAAGACACAAAGAACATTCATATTAAAACACTAAAGAAATTCAAACACAGAATAAAGGAAATACAAAAATATCAACCAGGTAAAGAAGAATTGCAGCTTGCACAGCGGTGTAAACAGATCACTAAGAATACAGAGGAGATGCAAAACAGCAAACATTTACAACAGAAAACGCTACAATCTCAAGATGTTCACTCCATTCAAAGGAAACGATGACAACTGCGACGATGACGATGACAGGTGTAATATTCCTTGAGAAATACGTACCGGGACAGTAAGATTCAAATATCTTGTGCTTTAAGCCTTGAAGCTCATTAAAATCTTCCACTGTGAAACTGTTAGCGCTTGCTGGAGTTGATGCAATTTTGTCAAGTTCTGTAGTTTCTGCAAGCCCTATACCTATAGCGTAAATATGGATGTTTTCTGCGCGAATAGCTTCCGCTTCTGGTATCGTTTGCAAAGCATTGACGTTGGAAACGCCATCAGTTATGAGGAAAATGATATTAGGAACACCGGCTCTGTCACCATTTACTGCTGTGAACATCTGTGTTCTGGCTGTGTGCAGACCTCCATATGTATTTGTGCTTCCATACACATAGGCAATGTTGTCAATAGCATCGAGGATATCACGTTTTGAACTGTAGCGATTCAAATGAAACTCAACCTCTACATCAGTGCTATAAATCACTGCCCCCACTCGCACGTTACCCGAGTCAATACTAGCATCCGATACAAAGTCTTTCATAAAAGCTAATATTTTCTTGAAGTTCGCATCAGTAACGCTAGTTGAAGAATCCAGAACGAACACAATGTCCGATTCAGCAGCATTGCAACGACCTAAAGAATAGGGAGGCAGCCATCAATTAACACTGACACATACATAATAATTCAATATAGCTGTTCATTGAACATCAACACCTATACAGCTATCAACATTATTCGCACAAATGAACGGCCACTAACAAATATATTCCGAAATTCTTTCCTTTAATTAGGTCTCATTTAC
The DNA here is from genome assembly GCF_046866305.1 of Octopus bimaculoides. Lineage (NCBI taxonomy): Eukaryota > Metazoa > Mollusca > Cephalopoda > Octopoda > Octopodidae > Octopus > Octopus bimaculoides. Next base: position 29,071,634 of record NC_142950.1, on the reverse strand, counting down.
TTAAGTAATTGTAATTACATTTCTACACGAGCCCTAGCTTATTTTACATTAGGTAACAAAACCAAAGTCAATATTTTTCAAATCTCTTACCAGGTGGCTTTGCATCAGGAATCGTGATGTCGGGACTTACTGTAAAGTGGAAAATGGCAAGAGGAATTTCAGATTAATTCTCAATTCCTACATTCCGATAATTATTATTCTGCTCATAGATACATATTCACAATCAATTTTCAATACACAATAATCGAATTTCACACAAACAAAATACCATTGCAATTTCAACAAAAAAATAGAAGAGATTCATAAGAAACCAAAACAACACAACGTTGTCAATATCGAAAAGACCAGAAACAACTTTCATTACTCATTTACAATGTCGTAATGAAGCATAATCTTTCAAAGACATGAAAAACTTCAAAAACTTCCAAGCGTGATATGTCTGTTAAAACACAGCACAATGCTGAAAGTTCAATAGCTTTCACTTACATACTTATCGTTTCAAATTTCTCAAGTGGAGCATATTTCAGATTGCTCAATAAAGCAGCACTTATTCATATGTATTTTGTTTCTCATCCTGTTTCTCGTGAATTAACTTCCCATGCTCAACACGCATTTTCACATTTTGTTTGTTGGCCTTTTCAAAACTTTACATATTGTGCCCATGTAAACAACAAACAGCAATACTTCATAACTAGGCAATTGTCTCTTACATTAATTCATTGGTTCATACATGCACACGGGACATTACAGTAATGGCAACATATCCTTTAACGTCAATTGTTGCTCTCTAAGATTCAATGAATAAAACCAAAACAACTCCTATTCCATTTCACTGCACACAGCAGACATCAAATGCAATTCATAAGACACAAAGAACATTCATATTAAAACACTAAAGAAATTCAAACACAGAATAAAGGAAATACAAAAATATCAACCAGGTAAAGAAGAATTGCAGCTTGCACAGCGGTGTAAACAGATCACTAAGAATACAGAGGAGATGCAAAACAGCAAACATTTACAACAGAAAACGCTACAATCTCAAGATGTTCACTCCATTCAAAGGAAACGATGACAACTGCGACGATGACGATGACAGGTGTAATATTCCTTGAGAAATACGTACCGGGACAGTAAGATTCAAATATCTTGTGCTTTAAGCCTTGAAGCTCATTAAAATCTTCCACAGTGAAACTGTTAGCGCTTGCTGGAGTTGATGCAATTTTGTCAAGTTCTGTAGTTTCTGCAAGCCCTATACCTATAGCGTAAATATGGATGTTTTCTGCGCGAATAGCTTCCGCTTCTGGTATCGTTTGCAAAGCATTGACGTTGGAAACGCCATCAGTTATGAGGAAAATGATATTAGGAACACCGGCTCTGTCACCATTTACTGCTGTGAACATCTGTGTTCTGGCTGTGTGCAGACCTCCATATGTATTTGTGCTTCCATACACATAGGCAATGTTGTCAATAGCATCGAGGATATCACGTTTTGAACTGTAGCGATTCAAATGAAACTCAACCTCTACATCAGTGCTATAAATCACTGCCCCCACTCGCACGTTACCCGAGTCAATACTAGCATCCGATACAAAGTCTTTCATAAAAGCTAATATTTTCTTGAAGTTCGCATCAGTAACGCTAGTTGAAGAATCCAGAACGAACACAATGTCCGATTCAGCAGCATTGCAACGACCTAAAGAATAAGGAGGCAGCCATCGATTAACACTGGCACATACATAATAATTCAATATAGCTGTTCATTGAACATCAACACCTATACACCTATCAACATTAATCGCACAAATGAACGGCCACTAACAAATACATTCCGAAATTCTTTCCTTTAATTAGGTCTCATTTACTTAAGTAATTGTAATTACATTTCTACACGAGCCCTAGCTTATTTTACATTAGGTAACAAAACCAAAGTCAATATTTTTCAAATCTCTTACCAGGTGGCTTTGCATCAGGAATCGTGATGTCGGGACTTACTGTAAAGTGGAAAATGGCAAGAGGAATTTCAGATTAATTCTCAATTCCTACATTCCGATAATTATTATTCTGCTCATAGATACATATTCACAATCAATTTTCAATACACAATAATCGAATTTCACACAAACAAAATACCATTGCAATTTCAACAAAAAAATAGAAGAGATTCATAAGAAACCAAAACAACACAACGTTGACAATATCGAAAAGACCAGAAACAACTTTCATTACTCATTTACAATGTCGTAATGAAGCATAATCTTTCAAAGACATGAAAAACTTCAAAAACTTCCAAGCGTGATATGTCTGTTAAAACACAGCACAATGCTGAAAGTTCAATAGCTTTCACTTACATACTTATCGTTTCAAATTTCTCAAGTGGAGCATATTTCAGATTGCTCAATAAAGCAGCACTTATTCATATGTATTTTGTTTCTCATCCTGTTTCTCGTGAATTAACTTCCCATGCTCAACATGCATTTTCACATTTTGTTTGTTGGCCTTTTCAAAACTTTACATATTGTGCCCATTTAAACGACAAACAGCAATACTTCATAACTAGGCAATTGTCTCTTACATTAATTCATTGATTCATACATGCACACGGGACATTACAGTAATGGCAACATATCCTTTAACGTCAATTGTTGCTCTCTAAGATTCAATGAATAAAACCAAAACAACTCCTATTCCATTTCACTGCACACAGCAGACATCAAATGCAATTCATAAGACACAAAGAACATTCATATTAAAACACTAAAGAAATTCAAACACAGAATAAAGGAAATACAAAAATATCAACCAGGTAAAGAAGAATTGCAGCTTGCACAGCGGTGTAAACAGATCACTAAGAATACAGAGGAGATGCAAAACAGCAAACATTTACAACAGAAAACGCTACAATCTCAAGATGTTCACTCCATTCAAAGGAAACGATGACAACTGCGACGATGACGATGACAGGTGTAATATTCCTTGAGAAATACGTACCGGGACAGTAAGATTCAAATATCTTGTGCTTTAAGCCTTGAAGCTCATTAAAATCTTCCACAGTGAAACTGTTAGCGCTTGCTGGAGTTGATGCAATTTTGTCAAGTTCTGTAGTTTCTGCAAGCCCTATACCTATAGCGTAAATATGGATGTTTTCTGCGCGAATAGCTTCCGCTTCTGGTATCGTTTGCAAAGCATTGACGTTGGAAACGCCATCAGTTATGAGGAAAATGATATTAGGAACACCGGCTCTGTCACCATTTACTGCTGTGAACATCTGTGTTCTGGCTGTGTGCAGACCTCCATATGTATTTGTGCTTCCATACACATAGGCAATGTTGTCAATAGCATCGAGGATATCACGTTTTGAACTGTAGCGATTCAAATGAAACTCAACCTCTACATCAGTGCTATAAATCACTGCCCCCACTCGCACGTTACCCGAGTCAATACTAGCATCCGATACAAAGTCTTTCATAAAAGCTAATATTTTCTTGAAGTTCGCATCAGTAACGCTAGTTGAAGAATCCAGAACGAACACAATGTCCGATTCAGCAGCATTGCAACGACCTAAAGAATAAGGAGGCAGCCATCAATTAACACTGGCACATACATAATAATTCAATATAGCTGTTCATTGAACATCAACACCTATACACCTATCAACATTAATCGCACAAATGAACGGCCACTAACAAATACATTCCGAAATTCTTTCCTTTAATTAGGTCTCATTTACTTAAGTAATTGTAATTACATTTCTACACGAGCCCTAGCTTATTTTACATTAGGTAACAAAACCAAAGTCAATATTTTTCAAATCTCTTACCAGGTGGCTTTGTATCAGGAATCGTGATGTCGGGACTTACTGTAAAGTGGAAAATGGCAAGAGGAATTTCAGATTAATTCTCAATTCCTACATTCCGATAATTATTATTCTGCTCATAGATACATATTCACAATCAATTTTCGATACACAATAATCGAATTTCACACAAACAAAATACGATTGCAATTTCAACAAAAGAATAGAAGAGATTCATAAGAAACCAAAACAACACAACTTTGACAATATCGAAAAGACCAGAAACAACTTTCATTACTCATTTACAATGTTGTAATGAAGCATAATCTTTCAAATACATGAAAAACTTCAAAAACTTCCAAGCGTGATATGTCTGTTAAAACACAGCACAATGCTGAAAGTTCAATAGCTTTCACTTACATACTTATCGTTTCAAATTTCTCAAGTGGAGCATATTTCAGATTGCTCAATAAAGCAGCACTTATTCATATGTATTTTGTTTCTCATCCTGTTTCTCGTGAATTAACTTCCCATCCTCAACATGCATTTTCACATTTTGTTTGTCGGCCTTTTCAAAACTTTACATATTGTGCCCATGTAAACGACAAACAGCAATACTTCATAACTAGGCAATTGTCTCTTACATTAATTCATTGATTCATACATGCACACGGGACATTACAGTAATGGCAACATATCCTTTAACGTCAATTGTTGCTCTCTAAGATTCAATGAATAAAACCAAAACAACTCCTATTCCATTTCACTGCACACAGCAGACATCAAATGCAATTCATAAGACACAAAGAACATTCATATTAAAACACTAAAGAAATTCAAACACAGAATAAAGGAAATACAAAAATATCAACCAGGTAAAGAAGAATTGCAGCTTGCACAGCGGTGTAAACAGATCACCAAAAAAACAGAGGAGATGCAAAACAGCAAACATTTACAACAGAAAACGCTACAATCTCAAGATGTTCACTCCATTCAAAGGAAACGACGACAACTGCGACGAGCACGATGACAGGTGTAATATTCCTTGAGAAATACGTACCAGGACAGTAAGATTCAAATATCTTGTGCTTTAAGCCTTGAAGCTCATTAAAATCTTCCACAGTGAAACTGTTAGCGCTTGCTGGAGTTGATGCAATTTTGTCAAGTTCTGTAGTTTCTGCAAGCCCTATACCTATAGCGTAAATATGGATGTTTTCTGCACGAATAGCTTCCGCTTCTGGTATCGTTTGCAAAGCATTGAGGTTGGAAACGCCATCAGTTATGAGGAAAATGATATTAGGAACACCGGCTCTGTCACCATTTTCTGCTGTGAACATCTGTGTTCTGGCTGTGTGCAGACCTCCATATGTATTTGTGCTTCCATACACATAGGCAATGTTGTCAATAGCATCGAGGATATCACGCTTTGAACTGTAGTGATTCAAATGAAACTCAACCTCTACATCAGTGCTATAAATCACTGCCCCCACTCGCACATTACCCGAGTCAATACTAGCATCCGATACAAAGTCTTTCATAAAAGCTAATATTTTCTTGAAGTTCGCATCAGTAACGCTAGTTGAAGAATCCAGAACGAACACAATGTCCGATTCAGCAGCACTGCAACGACCTAAAGAATAAGGAGGCAGCCATCAATTAACACTGACACATACATAATAATTCAATATAGCTGTTCATTGAACATCAACACCTATACACCTATCAACATTATTCGCACAAATGAACGGCCACTAACAAATACATTCCGAAATTCTTTCCTTTAATTAGGTCTCATTTACTTAAGTAATTGTAATTACATTTCTACACGAGCCCTAGCTTATTTTACATTAGGTAACAAAACCAAAGTCAATATTTTTCAAATCTCTTACCAGGTGGCTTTGTATCAGGAATCGTGATGTCGGGACTTACTGTAAAGTGGAAAATGGCAAGAGGAATTTCAGATTAATTCTCAATTCCTACATTCCGATAATTATAATTCTGCTCATAGATACATATTCACAATCAATTTTCGATACACAATAATCGAATTTCACAGAAACAAAATACCATTACAATTTCAACAAAAGAATAGAAGAGATTCATAAGAAACCAAAACAACACAACATTGACAATATCGAAAAGACCAGAAACAACTTTCATTACTCATTTACAATGTTGTAATGAAGCATAATCTTTCAAATACATGAAAAACTTCAAAAACTTCCAAGCGTGATATGTCTGTTAAAACACAGCACAATGCTGAAAGTTCAATAGCTTTCAATTACATACTTATCGTTTCAAATTTCTCAAGTGGAGCATATTTCAGATTGCTCAATAAAGCAGCACTTATTCATATGTATTTTGTTTCTCATCCTGTTTCTCGTGAATTAACTTCCCATGCTCAACACGCATTTTCACATTTTGTTTGTTGGCCTTTCAAAACTTTACATATTGTGCCCATGTAAACGACAAACAGCAATACTTCATAACTAGGCAATTGTCTCTTACATTAATTCATTGGTTCATACATGCACACGGGACATTACAGTAATGGCAACATATCCTTTAACGTCAATTGTTGCTCTCTAAGATTCAATGAATAAAACCAAAACAACTCCTATTCCATTTCACTGCACACAGCAGACATCAAATGCAATTCATAAGACACAAAGAACATTCATATTAAAACACTAAAGAAATTCAAACACAGAATAAAGGAAATACAAAAATATCAACCACGTAAACAAGAATTGCAGCTTCCACAGCTGTGTAAACAGATCACCAAGAAAACAGAGGAGATGCAAAACAGCAAACATTTACAACAGAAAACGCTACAATCTCAAGATGTTCACTCCATTCAAAGGAAACGACGACAACTGCGACGTGCACGATGACAGGTGTAATATTCCTTGAGAAATACGTACCGGGACAGTAAGATTCAAATATCTTGTGCTTTAAGCCTTGAAGCTCATTAAAATCTTCCACAGTGAAACTGTTAGCGCTTGCTGGAGTTGATGCAATTTTGTCAAGTTCTGTAGTTTCTGCAAGCCCTATACCTATAGCGTAAATATGGATGTTTTCTGCACGAATAGCTTCCGCTTCTGGTATCGTTTGCAAAGCATTGACGTTGGAAACGCCATCAGTTATGAGGAAAATGATATTAGGAACACCGGCTCTGTCACCATTTTCTGCTGTGAACATCTGTGTTCTGGCTGTGTGCAGACCTACATATGTATTTGTGCTTCCATACACATAGGCAATGTTGTCAATAGCATCGAGGATATCACGCTTTGAACTGTAGCGATTCAAATGAAACTCAACCTCTACATCAGTGCTATAAATCACTGCCCCCACTCGCACATTACCCGAGTCAATACTAGCATCCGATACAAAGTCTTTCATAAAAGCTAATATTTTCTTGAAGTTCGCATCAGTAACGCTAGTTGAAGAATCCAGAACGAACACAATGTCCGATTCAGCAGCATTGCAACGACCTGAAGAATAAGGAGGCAGCCATCGATTAACACTGACACATACATAATAATTCAATATAGCTGTTCATTGAACATCAACACCTATACACCTATCAACATTAATCGCACAAATGAACGGCCACTAACAAATACATTCCGAAATTCTTTCCTTTAATTAGGTCTCATTTACTTAAGTAATTGTAATTACATTTCTACACGAGCCCTAGCTTATTTTACATTAGGTAACAAAACCAAAGTCAATATTTTTCAAATCTCTTACCAGGTGGCTTTGTATCAGGAATCGTGAGGTCGGGACTTACTGTAAAGTGGAAAATGGCAAGAGGAATTTCAGATTAATTCTCAATTCCTACATTCCGATAATTAATATTCTGCTCATAGATACATATTCACAATCAATTTTCGATACACAATAATCGAATTTCACACAAACAAAATACGATTGCAATTTCAACAAAAGAATAGAAGAGATTCATAAGAAACCAAAACAACACAACATTGACAATATCGAAAAGACCAGAAACAACTTTCATTACTCATTTACAATGCTGTAATGAAGCATAATCTTTCAAATACATGAAAAACATCAAAAACTTCCAAGCGTGATATGTCTGTTAAAACACAGCACAATGCTGAAAGTTCAATAGCTTTCACTTACATACTTATCGTTTCAAATTTCTCAAGTGGAGCATATTTCAGATTGCTCAATAAAGCAGCACTTATTCATATGTATTTTGTTTCTCATCCTGTTTCTCGTGAATTAACTTCCCATGCTCAACATGCATTTTCACATTTTGTTTGTTGGCCTTTTCAAAACTTTACATATTGTGCCCATGTAAACGACAAACAGCAATACTTCATAACTAGGCAATTGTCTCTTACATTAATTCATTGATTCATACATGCACACGGGACATTACAGTAATGGCAACATATCCTTTAACGTCAATTGTTGCTCTCTAAGATTCAATGAATAAAACCAAAACAACTCCTATTCCATTTCACTGCACACAGCAGACATCAAATGCAATTCATAAGACACAAAGAACATTCATATTAAAACACTAAAGAAATTCAAACACAGAATAAAGGAAATACAAAAATATCAACCAGGTAAAGAAGAATTGCAGCTTGCACAGCGGTGTAAACAGATCACTAAGAATACAGAGGAGATGCAAAACAGCAAACATTTACAACAGAAAACGCTACAATCTCAAGATGTTCACTCCATTCAAAGGAAACGATGACAACTGCGACGATGACGATGACAGGTGTAATATTCCTTGAGAAATACGTACCGGGACAGTAAGATTCAAATATCTTGTGCTTTAAGCCTTGAAGCTCATTAAAATCTTCCACAGTGAAACTGTTAGCGCTTGCTGGAGTTGATGCAATTTTGTCAAGTTCTGTAGTTTCTGCAAGCCCTATACCTATAGCGTAAATATGGATGTTTTCTGCGCGAATAGCTTCCGCTTCTGGTATCGTTTGCAAAGCATTGACGTTGGAAACGCCATCAGTTATGAGGAAAATGATATTAGGAACACCGGCTCTGTCACCATTTACTGCTGTGAACATCTGTGTTCTGGCTGTGTGCAGACCTCCATATGTATTTGTGCTTCCATACACATAGGCAATGTTGTCAATAGCATCGAGGATATCACGTTTTGAACTGTAGCGATTCAAATGAAACTCAACCTCTACATCAGTGCTATAAATCACTGCCCCCACTCGCACGTTACCCGAGTCAATACTAGCATCCGATACAAAGTCTTTCATAAAAGCTAATATTTTCTTGAAGTTCGCATCAGTAACGCTAGTTGAAGAATCCAGAACGAACACAATGTCCGATTCAGCAGCATTGCAACGACCTAAAGAATAAGGAGGCAGCCATCAATTAACACTGGCACATACATAATAATTCAATATAGCTGTTCATTGAACATCAACACCTATACACCTATCAACATTAATCGCACAAATGAACGGCCACTAACAAATACATTCCGAAATTCTTTCCTTTAATTAGGTCTCATTTACTTAAGTAATTGTAATTACATTTCTACACGAGCCCTAGCTTATTTTACATTAGGTAACAAAACCAAAGTCAATATTTTTCAAATCTCTTACCAGGTGGCTTTGTATCAGGAATCGTGAGGTCGGGACTTACTGTAAAGTGGAAAATGGCAAGAGGAATTTCAGATTAATTCTCAATTCCTACATTCCGATAATTAATATTCTGCTCATAGATACATATTCACAATCAATTTTCGATACACAATAATCGAATTTCACACAAACAAAATACGATTGCAATTTCAACAAAAGAATAGAAGAGATTCATAAGAAACCAAAACAACACAACATTGACAATATCGAAAAGACCAGAAACAACTTTCATTACTCATTTACAATGCTGTAATGAAGCATAATCTTTCAAATACATGAAAAACATCAAAAACTTCCAAGCGTGATATGTCTGCTAAAACACAGCACAATGCTGAAAATTCAATAGCTTTCACTTACATACTTATCATTTCAAATTTCTCAAGTCGAGCATATTTCAGATTGCTCAATAAAGCAGCACTTATTCATATGTATTTTGTTTCTCATCCTGTTTCTCGTGAATTAACTTCCCATGCTCAACACGCATTTTCACATTTTGTTTGTTGGCCTTTTCAAAACTTTACATATTGTGCCCATGTAAACGATAAACAGCAATACTTCATAACTAGGAAATTGTCTCTTACATTAATTCATTGATTCATAAATGCACACGGGACATTACAGTATTGGCAACATATCCTTTAACGTGAATTGTTGCTCTCTAAGATTCAATGAATAAAACCAAAACAACTCCTATTCCATTTCACTGCACACAGCAGACATCAATGCAATGTACAAGACACAAAGAACATTCATATTAAAACACTAAAGAAATTCAAACACAGAATAAAGGAAATACAAAAATATCAACCAGGTAAACAAGAATTGCAGTTTGCACAGCTGTGTAAACAGATCACTAAGTAAACAGAGGAGATGCAAAACAGCAAACATTTACAACAGAAAACGCTACAATCTCAAGATGTTCACTCCATTCAAAGGAAACGACGACAACTGCGACGAGCACGATGACAGGTGTAATATTCCTTGAGAAATACGTACCAGGACAATAAGATTCAAATATCTTGTGCTTTAAGCCTTGAAGCTCATTAAAATCTTCCACAGTGAAACTGTTAGCGCTTGCTGGAGTTGATGCAATTTTGTGAAGTTCTGTAGTTTCTGCAAGCCCTATACCTATAGCGTAAATATGGATGTTTTCTGCACGAATAGCTTCCGCTTCTGGTATCGTTTGCAAAGCATTGACGTTGGAAACGCCATCAGTTATGAGGAAAATGATATTAGGAACACCGGCTCTGTCACCATTTTCTGCTGTGAACATCTGTGTTCTGGCTGTGTGCAGACCTCCATATGTATTTGTGCTTCCATACACAAAGGCAATGTTGTCAATAGCATCGAGGATATCACGCTTTGAACTGTAGCGATTCAAATGAAACTCAACCTCTACATCAGTGCTATAAATCACTGCCCCCACTCGCACATTTCCCGAGTCAATACTAGCATCCGATACAAAGTCTTTCATAAAAGCTAAAATTTTCTTGAAGTTCGCATCAGTAACGCTAGTTGAAGAATCCAGAACGAACACAATGTCCGATTCAGCAGCATTGCAACGACCTAAAGAATAAGGAGGCAGCCATCAATTAACACTGACACATACATAATAATTCAATATAGCTGTTCATTGAACATCAACACCTATACAACTATCAACATTAATCGCACAAATGAACGGCCACTAACAAATACATTCCGAAATACTTTCCTTTAAGTAGGTCTCATTTACTTAAGTAATTGTAATTACATTTCTACACGAGCCCTAGCTTATTTTACATTAGGTAACAAAACCAAAGTCAATATTTTTCAAATCTCTTACCAGGTGGCTTTGTATCAGGAATCGTGATGTCGGGACTTACTGTAAAGTGGAAAATGGCAAGAGGAATTTCAGATTAATTCTCAATCCCTACATTCCGATAATTATTATTCTGCTCATAGATACATATTTACAATCAATTTTCAATACACAGTAATCGAATTTCAAAGAAACAAAATACCATTGCAATTTCAACAAAAGAATAGAAGAGATTCATAAGAAACCAAAACAACACAACGTTGACAATATCGAAAAGACCAGAAACAACTTTCATTACTCATTTACAATGTTGTAATGAAGCATAATCTTTCAAATACATGAAAAACTTCAAAAACTTCCAAGCGTGATATGTCTGTTAAAACACAGCACAATGCTGAAAATTCAATAGCTTTCACTTACATACTTATCATTTCAAATTTCTCAAGTGGAGCATATTTCAGATTGCTCAATAAAGCAGCACTTATTCATATGTATTTTGTTTCTCATCCTGTTTCTCGTGAATTAACTTCCCATGCTCAACACGCATTTTCACATTTTGTTTGTTGGCCTTTTCAAAACTTTACATATTGTGCCCATGTAAACGACAAACAGCAATACTTCATAACTAGGCAATTGTCTCTTACATTAATTCATTGATTCATACATGCACACGGGACATTACAGTAATGGCAACATATCCTTTAACGTCAATTGTTGCTCTCTAAGATTCAATGAATAAAACCAAAACAACTCCTATTCCATTTCACTGCACACAGCAGACATCAAATGCAATTCACAAGACACAAAGAACATTCATATTAAAACACTAAAGAAATTCAAACACAGAATAAAGGAAATACAAAAATATCAACCAGGTAAACATGAATTGCAGCTTGCACAGCTGTGTAAACAGATCACCAAGAAAACAGAGGAGATGCAAAACAGCAAACATTTACAACAGAAAACGCTACAATCTCAAGATGTTCACTCCATTCAAAGGAAACGACGACAACTGCGACGAGCACGATGACAGGTGTAATATTCCTTGAGAAATACGTACCGGGACAGTAAGATTCAAATATCTTGTGCTTTAAGCCTTGAAGCTCATTAAAATCTTCCACAGTGAAACTGTTAGCGCTTACTGGAGTTGATGCAATTTTGTCAAGTTCTGTAGTTTCTGCAAGCCCTATACCTATAGCGTAAATATGGATGTTTTCTGCACGAATAGCTTCCGCTTCTGGTATCGTTTGCAAAGCATTGACGTTGGAAACGCCATCAGTTATGAGGAAAATGATATTAGGAACACCGGCTCTGTCACCATTTTCTGCTGTGAACATCTGTGTTCTGGCTGTGTGCAGACCTCCATATGTATTTGTGCTTCCATACACAAAGGCAATGTTGTCAATAGCATCGAGGATATCACGCTTTGAACTGTAGCGATTCAAATGAAACTCAACCTCTACATCAGTGCTATAAATCACTGCCCCCACTCGCACATTTCCCGAGTCAATACTAGCATCCGATACAAAGTCTTTCATAAAAGCTAAAATTTTCTTGAAGTTCGCATCAGTAACGCTAGTTGAAGAATCCAGAACGAACACAATGTCCGATTCAGCAGCATTGCAACGACCTAAAGAATAAGGAGGCAGCCATCAATTAACACTGACACATACATAATAATTCAATATAGCTGTTCATTGAACATCAACACCTATACAACTATCAACATTAATCGCACAAATGAACGGCCACTAACAAATACATTCCGAAATACTTTCCTTTAAGTAGGTCTCATTTACTTAAGTAATTGTAATTACATTTCTACACGAGCCCTAGCTTATTTTACATTAGGTAACAAAACCAAAGTCAATATTTTTCAAATCTCTTACCAGGTGGCTTTGTATCAGGAATCGTGATGTCGGGACTTACTGTAAAGTGGAAAATGGCAAGAGGAATTTCAGATTAATTCTCAATCCCTACATTCCGATAATTATTATTCTGCTCATAGATACATATTTACAATCAATTTTCAATACACAGTAATCGAATTTCAAAGAAACAAAATACCATTGCAATTTCAACAAAAGAATAGAAGAGATTCATAAGAAACCAAAACAACACAACGTTGACAATATCGAAAAGACCAGAAACAACTTTCATTACTCATTTACAATGTTGTAATGAAGCATAATCTTTCAAATACATGAAAAACTTCAAAAACTTCCAAGCGTGATATGTCTGTTAAAACACAGCACAATGCTGAAAATTCAATAGCTTTCACTTACATACTTATCATTTCAAATTTCTCAAGTGGAGCATATTTCAGATTGCTCAATAAAGCAGCACTTATTCATATGTATTTTGTTTCTCATCCTGTTTCTCGTGAATTAACTTCCCATGCTCAACACGCATTTTCACATTTTGTTTGTTGGCCTTTTCAAAACTTTACATATTGTGCCCATGTAAACGACAAACAGCAATACTTCATAACTAGGCAATTGTCTCTTACATTAATTCATTGATTCATACATGCACACGGGACATTACAGTAATGGCAACATATCCTTTAACGTCAATTGTTGCTCTCTAAGATTCAATGAATAAAACCAAAACAACTCCTATTCCATTTCACTGCACACAGCAGACATCAAATGCAATTCACAAGACACAAAGAACATTCATATTAAAACACTAAAGAAATTCAAACACAGAATAAAGGAAATACAAAAATATCAACCAGGTAAACATGAATTGCAGCTTGCACAGCTGTGTAAACAGATCACCAAGAAAACAGAGGAGATGCAAAACAGCAAACATTTACAACAGAAAACGCTACAATCTCAAGATGTTCACTCCATTCAAAGGAAACGACGACAACTGCGACGAGCACGATGACAGGTGTAATATTCCTTGAGAAATACGTACCGGGACAGTAAGATTCAAATATCTTGTGCTTTAAGCCTTGAAGCTCATTAAAATCTTCCACAGTGAAACTGTTAGCGCTTACTGGAGTTGATGCAATTTTGTCAAGTTCTGTAGTTTCTGCAAGCCCTATACCTATAGCGTAAATATGGATGTTTTCTGCACGAATAGCTTCCGCTTCTGGTATCGTTTGCAAAGCATTGACGTTGGAAACGCCATCAGTTATGAGGAAAATGATATTAGGAACACCGGCTCTGTCACCATTTTCTGCTGTGAACATCTGTGTTCTGGCTGTGTGCAGACCTCCATATGTATTTGTGCTTCCATACACATAGGCAATGTTGTCAATAGCATCGAGGATATCACGCTTTGAACTGTAGCGATTCAAATGAAACTCAACCTCTACATCAGTGCTATAAATCACTGCCCCCACTCGCACATTACCCGAGTCAATACTAGCATCCGATACAAAGTCTTTCATAAAAGCTAATATTTTCTTGAAGTTCGCATCAGTAACGCTAGTTGAAGAATCCAGAACGAACACAATGTCCGATTCAGCAGCATTGCAACGACCTAAAGAATAAGGAGGCAGCCATCAATTAACACTGACACATACATAATAATTCAATATAGCTGTTCATTGAACATCAACACCTATACAACTATCAACATTAATCGCACAAATGAACGGCCACTAACAAATACATTCCGAAATACTTTCCTTTAAGTAGGTCTCATTTACTTAAGTAATTGTAATTACATTTCTACACGAGCCCTAGCTTATTTTACATTAGGTAACAAAACCAAAGTCAATATTTTTCAAATCTCTTACCAGGTGGCTTTGTATCAGGAATCGTGATGTCGGGACTTACTGTAAAGTGGAAAATGGCAAGAGGAATTTCAGATTAATTCTCAATCCCTACATTCCGATAATTATTATTCTGCTCATAGATACATATTTACAATCAATTTTCAATACACAGTAATCGAATTTCAAAGAAACAAAATACCATTGCAATTTCAACAAAAGAATAGAAGAGATTCATAAAAAACCAAAACAACACAACATTGAAAATATCGAAAAGACCAGAAACAACTTTCATTACTCATTTACAATGTTGTTATGAAGCATAATCTTTCAAATACATGAAAAACTTCAAAAACTTCCAAGAATCTGTTAAAACACAGCACAATGCTGAAAGTTCAATAGCTTTCACTTACATACTTATCATTTCAAATTTCTCAAGTGGAGCATATTTCAGATTGCTCAATAAAGCAGCACTTATTCATATGTATTTTGTTTCTCATCCTGTTTCTCGTGAATTAACTTCCCATGCTCAACATGCATTTTCACATTTTGTTTGTTGGCCTTTTCAAAACTTTACATATTGTGCCCATGTAAACGACAAACAGCAATACTTCATAACTAGGCAATTGTCTCTTACATTAATTCATTGATTCATACATGCACACGGGACATTACAGTAATGGCAACATATCCTTTAACGTCAATTGTTGCTCTCTAAGATTCAATGAATAAAACCAAAACAACTCCTATTCCATTTTACTGCACACAGCAGACATCAAATGCAATTCACAAGACACAAAGAACATTCATATTAAAACACTAAAGAAATTCAAACACAGAATAAAGGAAATACAAAAATATCAACCAGGTAAAGAAGAATTGCAGCTTCCACAGCTGTGTAAACAGATCACCAAGAAAACAGAGGAGATGCAAAACAGCAAACATTTACAACAGAAAACGCTACAATCTCAAGATGTTCACTCCATTCAAAGGAAACGACGACAACTGCGACGAGCACGATGACAGGTGTAATATTCCTTGAGAAATACGTACCGGGACAGTAAGATTCAAATATCTTGTGCTTTAAGCCTTGAAGCTCATTAAAATCTTCCACAGTGAAACTGTTAGCGCTTGCTGGAGTTGATGCAATTTTGTCAAGTTCTGTAGTTTCTGCAAGCCCTATACCTATAGCGTAAATATGGATGTTTTCTGCACGAATAGCTTCCGCTTCTGGTATCGTTTGCAAAGCATTGACGTTCGAAACGCCATCAGTTATGAGGAAAATGATATTAGGAACACCGGCTCTGTCACCATTTTCTGCTGTGAACATCTGTGTTCTGGCTGTGTGCAGACCTCCATATGTATTTGTGCTTCCATACACATAGGCAATGTTGTCAATAGCATCGAGGATATCACGCTTTGAACTGTAGCGATTCAAATGAAACTCAACCTCTACATCAGTGCTATAAATCACTGCCCCCACTCGCACATTACCCGAGTCAATACTAGCATCCGATACAAAGTCTTTCATAAAAGCTAATATTTTCTTGAAGTTCGCATCAGTAACACTAGTTGAAGAATCCAGAACGAACACAATGTCCGATTCAGCAGCATTGCAACGACCTAAAGAATAAGGAGGCAGCCATCAATTAACACTGACACATACATAATAATTCAATATAGCTGTTCATTGAACATCAACACCTATACAACTATCAACATTAATCGCACAAATGAACGGCCACTAACAAATACATTCCGAAATACTTTCCTTTAAGTAGGTCTCATTTACTTAAGTAATTGTAATTACATTTCTACACGAGCCCTAGCTTATTTTACATTAGGTAACAAAACCAAAGTCAATATTTTTCAAATCTCTTACCAGGTGGCTTTGTATCAGGAATCGTGATGTCGGGACTTACTGTAAAGTGGAAAATGGCAAGAGGAATTTCAGATTAATTCTCAATCCCTACATTCCGATAATTATTATTCTGCTCATAGATACATATTTACAATCAATTTTCAATACACAGTAATCGAATTTCAAAGAAACAAAATACCATTGCAATTTCAACAAAAGAATAGAAGAGATTCATAAAAAACCAAAACAACACAACATTGAAAATATCGAAAAGACCAGAAACAACTTTCATTACTCATTTACAATGTTGTTATGAAGCATAATCTTTCAAATACATGAAAAACTTCAAAAACTTCCAAGAATCTGTTAAAACACAGCACAATGCTGAAAGTTCAATAGCTTTCACTTACATACTTATCATTTCAAATTTCTCAAGTGGAGCATATTTCAGATTGCTCAATAAAGCAGCACTTATTCATATGTATTTTGTTTCTCATCCTGTTTCTCGTGAATTAACTTCCCATGCTCAACATGCATTTTCACATTTTGTTTGTTGGCCTTTTCAAAACTTTACATATTGTGCCCATGTAAACGACAAACAGCAATACTTCATAACTAGGCAATTGTCTCTTACATTAATTCATTGATTCATACATGCACACGGGACATTACAGTAATGGCAACATATCCTTTAACGTCAATTGTTGCTCTCTAAGATTCAATGAATAAAACCAAAACAACTCCTATTCCATTTTACTGCACACAGCAGACATCAAATGCAATTCACAAGACACAAAGAACATTCATATTAAAACACTAAAGAAATTCAAACACAGAATAAAGGAAATACAAAAATATCAACCAGGTAAAGAAGAATTGCAGCTTCCACAGCTGTGTAAACAGATCACCAAGAAAACAGAGGAGATGCAAAACAGCAAACATTTACAACAGAAAACGCTACAATCTCAAGATGTTCACTCCATTCAAAGGAAACGACGACAACTGCGACGAGCACGATGACAGGTGTAATATTCCTTGAGAAATACGTACCGGGACAGTAAGATTCAAATATCTTGTGCTTTAAGCCTTGAAGCTCATTAAAATCTTCCACAGTGAAACTGTTAGCGCTTGCTGGAGTTGATGCAATTTTGTCAAGTTCTGTAGTTTCTGCAAGCCCTATACCTATAGCGTAAATATGGATGTTTTCTGCACGAATAGCTTCCGCTTCTGGTATCGTTTGCAAAGCATTGACGTTCGAAACGCCATCAGTTATGAGGAAAATGATATTAGGAACATCGGCTCTGTCACCATTTTCTGCTGTGAACATCTGTGTTCTGGCTGTGTGCAGACCTCCATATGTATTTGTGCTTCCATACACATAGGCAATGTTGTCAATAGCATCGAGGATATCACGCTTTGAACTGTAGCGATTCAAATGAAACTCAACCTCTACATCAGTGCTATAAATCACTGCCCCCACTCGCACATTACCCGAGTCAATACTAGCATCCGATACAAAGTCTTTCATAAAAGCTAATATTTTCTTGAAGTTCGCATCAGTAACGCTAGTTGAAGAATCCAGAACGAACACAATGTCCGATTCAGCAGCATTGCAACGACCTAAAGAATAAGGAGGCAGCCATCAATTAACACTGACACATACATAATAATTCAATATAGCTGTTCATTGAACATCAACACCTATACAACTATCAACATTAATCGCACAAATGAACGGCCACTAACAAATACATTCCGAAATACTTTCCTTTAAGTAGGTCTCATTTACTTAAGTAATTGTAATTACATTTCTACACGAGCCCTAGCTTATTTTACATTAGGTAACAAAACCAAAGTCAATATTTTTCAAATCTCTTACCAGGTGGCTTTGTATCAGGAATCGTGATGTCGGGACTTACTGTAAAGTGGAAAATGGCAAGAGGAATTTCAGATTAATTCTCAATCCCTACATTCCGATAATTATTATTCTGCTCATAGATACATATTTACAATCAATTTTCAATACACAGTAATCGAATTTCAAAGAAACAAAATACCATTGCAATTTCAACAAAAGAATAGAAGAGATTCATAAGAAACCAAAACAACACAACGTTGACAATATCGAAAAGACCAGAAACAACTTTCATTACTCATTTACAATGTTGTAATGAAGCATAATCTTTCAAATACATGAAAAACTTCAAAAACTTCCAAGCGTGATATGTCTGTTAAAACACAGCACAATGCTGAAAATTCAATAGCTTTCACTTACATACTTATCATTTCAAATTTCTCAAGTGGAGCATATTTCAGATTGCTCAATAAAGCAGCACTTATTCATATGTATTTTGTTTCTCATCCTGTTTCTCGTGAATTAACTTCCCATGCTCAACACGCATTTTCACATTTTGTTTGTTGGCCTTTTCAAAACTTTACATATTGTGCCCATGTAAACGACAAACAGCAATACTTCATAACTAGGCAATTGTCTCTTACATTAATTCATTGATTCATACATGCACACGGGACATTACAGTAATGGCAACATATCCTTTAACGTCAATTGTTGCTCTCTAAGATTCAATGAATAAAACCAAAACAACTCCTATTCCATTTCACTGCACACAGCAGACATCAAATGCAATTCACAAGACACAAAGAACATTCATATTAAAACACTAAAGAAATTCAAACACAGAATAAAGGAAATACAAAAATATCAACCAGGTAAACATGAATTGCAGCTTGCACAGCTGTGTAAACAGATCACCAAGAAAACAGAGGAGATGCAAAACAGCAAACATTTACAACAGAAAACGCTACAATCTCAAGATGTTCACTCCATTCAAAGGAAACGACGACAACTGCGACGAGCACGATGACAGGTGTAATATTCCTTGAGAAATACGTACCGGGACAGTAAGATTCAAATATCTTGTGCTTTAAGCCTTGAAGCTCATTAAAATCTTCCACAGTGAAACTGTTAGCGCTTACTGGAGTTGATGCAATTTTGTCAAGTTCTGTAGTTTCTGCAAGCCCTATACCTATAGCGTAAATATGGATGTTTTCTGCACGAATAGCTTCCGCTTCTGGTATCGTTTGCAAAGCATTGACGTTGGAAACGCCATCAGTTATGAGGAAAATGATATTAGGAACACCGGCTCTGTCACCATTTTCTGCTGTGAACATCTGTGTTCTGGCTGTGTGCAGACCTCCATATGTATTTGTGCTTCCATACACAAAGGCAATGTTGTCAATAGCATCGAGGATATCACGCTTTGAACTGTAGCGATTCAAATGAAACTCAACCTCTACATCAGTGCTATAAATCACTGCCCCCACTCGCACATTTCCCGAGTCAATACTAGCATCCGATACAAAGTCTTTCATAAAAGCTAAAATTTTCTTGAAGTTCGCATCAGTAACGCTAGTTGAAGAATCCAGAACGAACACAATGTCCGATTCAGCAGCATTGCAACGACCTAAAGAATAAGGAGGCAGCCATCAATTAACACTGACACATACATAATAATTCAATATAGCTGTTCATTGAACATCAACACCTATACAACTATCAACATTAATCGCACAAATGAACGGCCACTAACAAATACATTCCGAAATACTTTCCTTTAAGTAGGTCTCATTTACTTAAGTAATTGTAATTACATTTCTACACGAGCCCTAGCTTATTTTACATTAGGTAACAAAACCAAAGTCAATATTTTTCAAATCTCTTACCAGGTGGCTTTGTATCAGGAATCGTGATGTCGGGACTTACTGTAAAGTGGAAAATGGCAAGAGGAATTTCAGATTAATTCTCAATCCCTACATTCCGATAATTATTATTCTGCTCATAGATACATATTTACAATCAATTTTCAATACACAGTAATCGAATTTCAAAGAAACAAAATACCATTGCAATTTCAACAAAAGAATAGAAGAGATTCATAAGAAACCAAAACAACACAACGTTGACAATATCGAAAAGACCAGAAACAACTTTCATTACTCATTTACAATGTTGTAATGAAGCATAATCTTTCAAATACATGAAAAACTTCAAAAACTTCCAAGCGTGATATGTCTGTTAAAACACAGCACAATGCTGAAAATTCAATAGCTTTCACTTACATACTTATCATTTCAAATTTCTCAAGTGGAGCATATTTCAGATTGCTCAATAAAGCAGCACTTATTCATATGTATTTTGTTTCTCATCCTGTTTCTCGTGAATTAACTTCCCATGCTCAACACGCATTTTCACATTTTGTTTGTTGGCCTTTTCAAAACTTTACATATTGTGCCCATGTAAACGACAAACAGCAATACTTCATAACTAGGCAATTGTCTCTTACATTAATTCATTGATTCATACATGCACACGGGACATTACAGTAATGGCAACATATCCTTTAACGTCAATTGTTGCTCTCTAAGATTCAATGAATAAAACCAAAACAACTCCTATTCCATTTCACTGCACACAGCAGACATCAAATGCAATTCACAAGACACAAAGAACATTCATATTAAAACACTAAAGAAATTCAAACACAGAATAAAGGAAATACAAAAATATCAACCAGGTAAACATGAATTGCAGCTTGCACAGCTGTGTAAACAGATCACCAAGAAAACAGAGGAGATGCAAAACAGCAAACATTTACAACAGAAAACGCTACAATCTCAAGATGTTCACTCCATTCAAAGGAAACGACGACAACTGCGACGAGCACGATGACAGGTGTAATATTCCTTGAGAAATACGTACCGGGACAGTAAGATTCAAATATCTTGTGCTTTAAGCCTTGAAGCTCATTAAAATCTTCCACAGTGAAACTGTTAGCGCTTACTGGAGTTGATGCAATTTTGTCAAGTTCTGTAGTTTCTGCAAGCCCTATACCTATAGCGTAAATATGGATGTTTTCTGCACGAATAGCTTCCGCTTCTGGTATCGTTTGCAAAGCATTGACGTTGGAAACGCCATCAGTTATGAGGAAAATGATATTAGGAACACCGGCTCTGTCACCATTTTCTGCTGTGAACATCTGTGTTCTGGCTGTGTGCAGACCTCCATATGTATTTGTGCTTCCATACACATAGGCAATGTTGTCAATAGCATCGAGGATATCACGCTTTGAACTGTAGCGATTCAAATGAAACTCAACCTCTACATCAGTGCTATAAATCACTGCCCCCACTCGCACATTACCCGAGTCAATACTAGCATCCGATACAAAGTCTTTCATAAAAGCTAATATTTTCTTGAAGTTCGCATCAGTAACGCTAGTTGAAGAATCCAGAACGAACACAATGTCCGATTCAGCAGCATTGCAACGACCTAAAGAATAAGGAGGCAGCCATCAATTAACACTGACACATACATAATAATTCAATATAGCTGTTCATTGAACATCAACACCTATACAACTATCAACATTAATCGCACAAATGAACGGCCACTAACAAATACATTCCGAAATACTTTCCTTTAAGTAGGTCTCATTTACTTAAGTAATTGTAATTACATTTCTACACGAGCCCTAGCTTATTTTACATTAGGTAACAAAACCAAAGTCAATATTTTTCAAATCTCTTACCAGGTGGCTTTGTATCAGGAATCGTGATGTCGGGACTTACTGTAAAGTGGAAAATGGCAAGAGGAATTTCAGATTAATTCTCAATCCCTACATTCCGATAATTATTATTCTGCTCATAGATACATATTTACAATCAATTTTCAATACACAGTAATCGAATTTCAAAGAAACAAAATACCATTGCAATTTCAACAAAAGAATAGAAGAGATTCATAAAAAACCAAAACAACACAACATTGAAAATATCGAAAAGACCAGAAACAACTTTCATTACTCATTTACAATGTTGTTATGAAGCATAATCTTTCAAATACATGAAAAACTTCAAAAACTTCCAAGAATCTGTTAAAACACAGCACAATGCTGAAAGTTCAATAGCTTTCACTTACATACTTATCATTTCAAATTTCTCAAGTGGAGCATATTTCAGATTGCTCAATAAAGCAGCACTTATTCATATGTATTTTGTTTCTCATCCTGTTTCTCGTGAATTAACTTCCCATGCTCAACATGCATTTTCACATTTTGTTTGTTGGCCTTTTCAAAACTTTACATATTGTGCCCATGTAAACGACAAACAGCAATACTTCATAACTAGGCAATTGTCTCTTACATTAATTCATTGATTCATACATGCACACGGGACATTACAGTAATGGCAACATATCCTTTAACGTCAATTGTTGCTCTCTAAGATTCAATGAATAAAACCAAAACAACTCCTATTCCATTTTACTGCACACAGCAGACATCAAATGCAATTCACAAGACACAAAGAACATTCATATTAAAACACTAAAGAAATTCAAACACAGAATAAAGGAAATACAAAAATATCAACCAGGTAAAGAAGAATTGCAGCTTCCACAGCTGTGTAAACAGATCACCAAGAAAACAGAGGAGATGCAAAACAGCAAACATTTACAACAGAAAACGCTACAATCTCAAGATGTTCACTCCATTCAAAGGAAACGACGACAACTGCGACGAGCACGATGACAGGTGTAATATTCCTTGAGAAATACGTACCGGGACAGTAAGATTCAAATATCTTGTGCTTTAAGCCTTGAAGCTCATTAAAATCTTCCACAGTGAAACTGTTAGCGCTTGCTGGAGTTGATGCAATTTTGTCAAGTTCTGTAGTTTCTGCAAGCCCTATACCTATAGCGTAAATATGGATGTTTTCTGCACGAATAGCTTCCGCTTCTGGTATCGTTTGCAAAGCATTGACGTTCGAAACGCCATCAGTTATGAGGAAAATGATATTAGGAACACCGGCTCTGTCACCATTTTCTGCTGTGAACATCTGTGTTCTGGCTGTGTGCAGACCTCCATATGTATTTGTGCTTCCATACACATAGGCAATGTTGTCAATAGCATCGAGGATATCACGCTTTGAACTGTAGCGATTCAAATGAAACTCAACCTCTACATCAGTGCTATAAATCACTGCCCCCACTCGCACATTACCCGAGTCAATACTAGCATCCGATACAAAGTCTTTCATAAAAGCTAATATTTTCTTGAAGTTCGCATCAGTAACACTAGTTGAAGAATCCAGAACGAACACAATGTCCGATTCAGCAGCATTGCAACGACCTAAAGAATAAGGAGGCAGCCATCAATTAACACTGACACATACATAATAATTCAATATAGCTGTTCATTGAACATCAACACCTATACAACTATCAACATTAATCGCACAAATGAACGGCCACTAACAAATACATTCCGAAATACTTTCCTTTAAGTAGGTCTCATTTACTTAAGTAATTGTAATTACATTTCTACACGAGCCCTAGCTTATTTTACATTAGGTAACAAAACCAAAGTCAATATTTTTCAAATCTCTTACCAGGTGGCTTTGTATCAGGAATCGTGATGTCGGGACTTACTGTAAAGTGGAAAATGGCAAGAGGAATTTCAGATTAATTCTCAATCCCTACATTCCGATAATTATTATTCTGCTCATAGATACATATTTACAATCAATTTTCAATACACAGTAATCGAATTTCAAAGAAACAAAATACCATTGCAATTTCAACAAAAGAATAGAAGAGATTCATAAAAAACCAAAACAACACAACATTGAAAATATCGAAAAGACCAGAAACAACTTTCATTACTCATTTACAATGTTGTTATGAAGCATAATCTTTCAAATACATGAAAAACTTCAAAAACTTCCAAGAATCTGTTAAAACACAGCACAATGCTGAAAGTTCAATAGCTTTCACTTACATACTTATCATTTCAAATTTCTCAAGTGGAGCATATTTCAGATTGCTCAATAAAGCAGCACTTATTCATATGTATTTTGTTTCTCATCCTGTTTCTCGTGAATTAACTTCCCATGCTCAACATGCATTTTCACATTTTGTTTGTTGGCCTTTTCAAAACTTTACATATTGTGCCCATGTAAACGACAAACAGCAATACTTCATAACTAGGCAATTGTCTCTTACATTAATTCATTGATTCATACATGCACACGGGACATTACAGTAATGGCAACATATCCTTTAACGTCAATTGTTGCTCTCTAAGATTCAATGAATAAAACCAAAACAACTCCTATTCCATTTTACTGCACACAGCAGACATCAAATGCAATTCACAAGACACAAAGAACATTCATATTAAAACACTAAAGAAATTCAAACACAGAATAAAGGAAATACAAAAATATCAACCAGGTAAAGAAGAATTGCAGCTTCCACAGCTGTGTAAACAGATCACCAAGAAAACAGAGGAGATGCAAAACAGCAAACATTTACAACAGAAAACGCTACAATCTCAAGATGTTCACTCCATTCAAAGGAAACGACGACAACTGCGACGAGCACGATGACAGGTGTAATATTCCTTGAGAAATACGTACCGGGACAGTAAGATTCAAATATCTTGTGCTTTAAGCCTTGAAGCTCATTAAAATCTTCCACAGTGAAACTG
Source organism: Octopus bimaculoides (assembly GCF_046866305.1). Lineage (NCBI taxonomy): Eukaryota > Metazoa > Mollusca > Cephalopoda > Octopoda > Octopodidae > Octopus > Octopus bimaculoides. Next base: position 29,046,222 of record NC_142950.1, on the reverse strand, counting down.
TTAGCGCTTGCTGGAGTTGATGCAATTTTGTCAAGTTCTGTAGTTTCTGCAAGCCCTATACCTATAGCGTAAATATGGATGTTTTCTGCACGAATAGCTTCCGCTTCTGGTATCGTTTGCAAAGCATTGACGTTCGAAACGCCATCAGTTATGAGGAAAATGATATTAGGAACATCGGCTCTGTCACCATTTTCTGCTGTGAACATCTGTGTTCTGGCTGTGTGCAGACCTCCATATGTATTTGTGCTTCCATACACATAGGCAATGTTGTCAATAGCATCGAGGATATCACGCTTTGAACTGTAGCGATTCAAATGAAACTCAACCTCTACATCAGTGCTATAAATCACTGCCCCCACTCGCACATTACCCGAGTCAATACTAGCATCCGATACAAAGTCTTTCATAAAAGCTAATATTTTCTTGAAGTTCGCATCAGTAACGCTAGTTGAAGAATCCAGAACGAACACAATGTCCGATTCAGCAGCATTGCAACGACCTAAAGAATAAGGAGGCAGCCATCAATTAACACTGACACATACATAATAATTCAATATAGCTGTTCATTGAACATCAACACCTATACAACTATCAACATTAATCGCACAAATGAACGGCCACTAACAAATACATTCCGAAATACTTTCCTTTAAGTAGGTCTCATTTACTTAAGTAATTGTAATTACATTTCTACACGAGCCCTAGCTTATTTTACATTAGGTAACAAAACCAAAGTCAATATTTTTCAAATCTCTTACCAGGTGGCTTTGTATCAGGAATCGTGATGTCGGGACTTACTGTAAAGTGGAAAATGGCAAGAGGAATTTCAGATTAATTCTCAATCCCTACATTCCGATAATTATTATTCTGCTCATAGATACATATTTACAATCAATTTTCAATACACAGTAATCGAATTTCAAAGAAACAAAATACCATTGCAATTTCAACAAAAGAATAGAAGAGATTCATAAAAAACCAAAACAACACAACATTGACAATATCGAAAAGACCAGAAACAACTTTCATTACTCATTTACAATGTTGTTATGAAGCATAATCTTTCAAATACATGAAAAACTTCCAAGCGTGATATGTCTGTTAAAACACAGCACAATGCTGAAAATTCAATAGCTTTCACTTACATACTTATCATTTCAAATTTCTCAAGTGTAGCATATTTCAGATTGCTCAATAAAGCAGCACTTATTCATATGCATTTTGTTTCTCATCCTGTTTCTCGTGAATTAACTTCCCATGCTCAACACGCATTTTCACATTTTGTTTGTTGGCCTTTTCAAAACTTTACATATTGTGCCCATATAAACAACAAACAGTAATACTTCATAACTACGCAATTGTCTTTTACATTAATTCATTGCTTCATCCATGCACAGGGGACATCATGGCGATGCAACATATCCTTTAACGTCAATTGTTGCTTTTTATGATTGAATGAATCAAACCAAAACAACTCATATTCCATTTCACTGCACACAGCAGACATCAAATGCAATTCACAAGACACAAAGAACATTCATATTAAAACACTAAAGAAATTCAAACACAGAATAAAGGAAATACAAAAATATCAACCAGGTAAACAAGAATTGCAGCTTGCACAGCTGTGTAAACAGATCACTAAGGATACAGAGGAGATGCAAAACAGCAAACATTTACAACAGAAAACACTACAATCTCAAGATCTTCACTCCATTCAAAGGAAACGACGACAACTGCGACGAGGACGATGACAGGTGTAATATTCCTTGAGAAATACGTACCGGGACAGTAAGATTCAAATATCTTGTGTTTTAAGCCTTGAAGCTCATTAAAATCATCCACAGTGAAACTGTTAGCTGTTGGTGGAAATGATGCAATTTGGTTCAATTCACTAGTGTTTGTAAGGCCTATACCTATAGCGTAAATATGGATGTTTTCTGCACGAATAGCCTCAGCTTCTGGTATCGTTTGCAAAGCATTGATATTAGATACACCATCAGTTATAAGGAAAATGACATTAGGAACACCAGCTCTGTCACCATTTTCTGCAGTAAACATCTGTGTTCTGGCTGTGTACAGACCTCCATAAGTATGTGTGCTTCCAATCATATAGCGGATGTTGTCAATAGCATCAAGGATATCATGCTTTGACTTGTAGCGATTCAAATGAAACTGCACCTCTGTATAAGTGCTATAAATAACAACCCCTATGCGCACTTTACCCGAGTCAATACTAGCATCCGATAGAAAGTCTTTCATAAAAGCTAATATTTTCTTGAAGTTCACATCAGTAACGCTAGTTGAAGAATCCAGAACGAACACAATATCTACTTCAGCAGCATTGCAATGACCTAAGGAATAGGGAGGTAGCCATCAATTAACACTGACACATACATAATAATTGCATATTCATCATAGAACAAATATGGATTTTAATGACAATCAGCTGAAAAGCATTTCAAATATCTTAAAAATAACTAACGTATTCTTAAACATAAAACAAAGTTATAAAGACATTAAGCTAATTTCGTTGAGTGGTTTCCATGAACATTGTATTTGTAAATTTCTAATGACAGTACAATTAATATTAAATTCTGTAATAGAGCATGTCAAAGTGAGTGCCACTACACCCTTGGGATGCAGTGAAAAATTTTATATAGGTACTCAGGACAAAAGTGGTGATATAGTGGCAAAAGTTTGCATTGATACTTTCTTGTATTATTTTGTTTTATTTACTTTTTCAAATATGAACTTATACAAAAATGTCAGTGTATTATTAGAAGAAACTGCTTGTTTCCCACATTCATATCAATCACAATGACACCGACATCATCATCAATTAACGATACATTTTGAAATGTGAACAGGTAAATATGCATGTAAATTATAAACAACAGACTGAGGTGTAATTTAAAAGACAAGTTCAAAATGTTTCCATATGTGCATTAAAGGTGGCACAGCATTTCTAAAGTTAAATACCCTGACTTGTGAGCATATATATGACTCTTTCTATTTCTTTTTAAGCATCAAATGAATACAATATTTATTAAAACTTGTCCCTCATATGTTGTCTTTTTACTTTTTGTTTTGTATATATACGTGAAGAAATCGTGAACACAGGAGCATGGCTGTGAAAGTAGCTTAGATCAAGTAAAAATACCCTTATAAGACAGGAAAAAATGGTGCCAGCAAACTGCTACAGAAATTCCAACTCTGTACCTCTCAAATATATATACATATATATACACACACACATATAAATATATTCACATATGTATACATATATATGTGTGTGTGTGTGTGTGTGTGTGTGTGTGTGTGTGTGTGTGTGTGTGTGTGTGTGTGTGTGTATCAATGACAATAATATCGACATCATCATCAATTAATGATACATTTTGAAATGTGAACAGGTATAAAACTGAATATATACCTCCAATGCATGTAAATTATAAATAATAAACTAAAGTGTAATTTAAAAGACAAATTCAAAATGTGACTGAGACCTTTGGCGATATGCTGTGCTTGAGAAAACCTGGCAAGCCAAGTGAGATTGTAGCCATGGCTGATGCCAGTGTCACATAACAGGCCCATTTAAAAGTACCTGTTGAGTCAAATGTTGAGTCAAATGCCAGTAGCACGTAAAGAGCACCATTCAAGCGTGGCCAATATCAGTGCCGGTGGCATGTAAAAAACACCATTTGAGTATGGTTGATGCCAGAGCTGCCTGACTGGCCCCCGTGCTGGTGGCATATAAAATGTACCCTTCAAATATTGAGTGATATGCTGTGCTTGAAAAGACCTGTTAAGCCAAATAAAATCATAGTCGTGGCCAATGCCAGTGCCATCTGACTGACATCCATGCTGGTGGCATGTAAATGGCACCATTCAAGCATTGTGCTTCACAGAGGCAGTGACAGATGACCAAGACCTTTGCCAATATACCATGCTTGTGTAGACCTATCAAGCCAAGTGAGATTGCAGTTGTGGCTGATGCCAGTGTCATGTCAATGGCACGAGTGCCAGTGGCACATAAAAAGCACACCCTACACTCTTAAAAAGGTTGGCATTATTAAGGGCATCCAGCTGTAAAAACCTAGCCAAATCAGGTACCTGGTGCAGCTCCCTGATTTACCAGTTTTCAGTCAAACTGTCCAACCCATGCCAGCATGGAAAGCAGACATTAAATGATGATGATGATTAACACACACACACACACACACACACACACACATATATATATATATATATATATATATATATATATATATATTTTCTATTGGTTTACATACACACACACTTGTGTATATATATATATATATATATATACGCAAGTGTGTGTGTATGTAAACCAATAGAAAATACAACAACTTGAAATATTAAAATAAAATTCAAATGGTAATTATGTGAGAATACATGAAACATGAAAATTATGAACCTGAATACCATCATAGCCACATTCTAAAGGTTGGCTCTATAACTAAAGTAAATTTGTGATGCACCAAATATTTGCTTATAATATGGTATTACTGTGGGAAGTACTCCACCCATGTCAAAACTACTACCCAGAACTAGATTACTCCACTCCAAGCTGATGTTACACACATGTACATTAAAAAAGTGTTAGTAAAATAAAAAGGGTAGTAGATAAAAAGTTTATGAAGCACCAAAACATTATCCTCCAAATAAAAAGCTTGAATATAGACTATGCAAAATGAGTGTAGTAGTTATAAATTACTGCAAGAAACTTAAAACATTAAATATTTGCAACACAATAGTAAACTTGTAAAAGAAAGAAATGAATAAATAAATAAAGAAAGAAAGACAGAAAGAAAAAAGGAAGGAAGGAAGAATTATATTGATGGTGTAAATGTATGTAGGGACTAAATGCAGAATATATATTTTTAACAACTATAATAAATCAATATATGCAGCTATTTCATATTTCACACATTTATAGAAATTTCACTTTGAATTATTTCATTATTGAAGGTAGTGAGTCACCTTGTCACAGTTCAATGACAGAAACTAGTAAGAATACAGTGAACACTTTATGTACCCAACATACTTTCATAAAACAAATGCACATTTTATTTCTTGATAAGCCAGCATTTACTCAAGTTAAAGAACCAGAAAAAAAAAAAGAGAAATTTAGCATATCTTCTGAGGCAGTTATATTTTGATTCCCTTAAAGGAATTGAATTATATTATTAGATAAATTTTATAATTCATTATAAACAGGTTGAAGCAGACAATGTTAAGACCAAGACTATGATAACTTCAAAATGTAACAGAAAAAAATCTAATCAGCATAAGAGAAGAAAGAAGACACTTTATTTGAGTTTTAAAAACCCCAAAAAATACTAAATGGAGAAGTAATTGGCTAAGACTTACTTAAATACAAAGAATCTTGCCTCTCACAATATAGAAACATTTCTCATGGTACCAACAGATAAAATGGAAAAAGCATTGCCCTGAATGATAGTAAGGGAGATGTGCTGGAACAGCCAGTCTGACTAACAGGGCTTGCACGTGCTGACAGCAATCTCTGCCCCAATAGTAGCAAACACAGATATGGCCTGGAGACCAAGAACACTGGAGAGCTCAACTGCCACATAAACCTGTCAGAGATTGACTGATACCTTCAAAGTTTTTTTTTCTCAGCCTGACAAGCAGTGGAGCCTGGGCTGGTAGCTGGCAACACCAAATTGTCACTAGAGAAGGTGTCACAGCATGTGACATCCCAGATGAGAGGCTTACCACCACAGAATGGAACAATTGTCATGCCATCTGACCTTCTACTGTTCCCTAGGTCTAGCTCCACTGGCTCTAGGTAGGAAGAGAAGTATGTAACATCTAGGTTATGCTTTAAGATCTTGTTAAGGGCGGCATGGCATGGAAGATGGCATGACAGTGTCATCAAACTGAACGTTGTTTGATACAGGCATTAAGATCTGTGAGGAGAGACACATGATTATAGCAAGGGACATTGCAGAAGTTATATGATCCAGATTTAAACCAAATAATCTTATTGTTGGAAATTGAGAATGAAATTCTCCCCTGGAAAAAAAAATGTGCAACATTGTTCCCTGTAAAATAAATTTAGTTTCTTCAGTTATTTATAAGCTACCACCGCTGCGGCTACCCTGAAATAAACTCACCTTTTGAGGAAAAAGTCCATCTTTGTGCCATGTTTTGTATGCATATTTTCCTTCAAACAATTTTTAAAAATTTCTTTTTACTTTTTTACTTACTCCAGTAAGATCAGATTAAAATACTGAGATAAAATGAGATTACCTACTTTAAATTATACTGAGATATCAATTTTCTTTTTATTTGTCTAGATTTAAAGTATAAAATTCATATTAATCATAGCAATGTACAAAACTGATTAATAGAATTCTTTTCAAAAGAAATTTATCATTTGCATATTAAACAAATTTTCATAATGAATAGAAAATAAATGGTATATATTCAGGTAGATTTTTTTTTTTTACTTTTTTCTTTTTTTGTCTTTTGCTATTATATTACAAAAAACTATTAAAATTAATATTCTATATGATACCAAAAATACTATTATACATTTGCTATTAATTTATTTTCTGCAATTTTATTTGGTTATGTAAGCACAAATTGATATATAGTGAGGAAATCATTAGAATATATCAAACATGTACTATGCCAACAGCAAATGCAAGAAAATATTTTGACTATAGTTGATGTAATTAAGAATATAAACTTTCAGGTCTATTTTCTTAAAAATTTAAGAATAAAATGTGCAAGTAATCATATATATGTTATAAGTCATTATACTGTTGATTTATGCCAATAACATATTTGTAGACAAAAGAAAACAGGCATGTATACATAGCATTTGATTTTTTAACAAATAGATTAAATTAAGATTTAATGCAAAAACTCACCAGTTGGTCTCGTAACAACTGAAATAACAAATAGTGGATAAAGTAAGATTTGTAGCTTAGAATGAAACAGATTTAGAAAATTTGAAGATTACTTTCATTAAATTGTTGAATAAAAAAAAAACCATGTTTCAGATTCTTTGCAAAGAACAGAAAATGGTTTTCTGAAGGTGCATTTAGAATAAAGTGTTGCTTTATTATTGAAACAGCAATGAATAATCACAAAAATAGATATTATTAGCTATAGGAAATGTCTAGTTATTAGTCATAAACATTAAGAGCTACAAACCTACAAAAATATTCTACATGAAATATAGTGTGTGTGTGTGTGTGTGTGTGTGTGTGTGTGTGTGTGTGTGTGTGTGTGTGTGTGTGTGTGTGTGTGTGTGTGTGTGTGTGTGTGTGTGTGTGTACACATGCATGCACATTACTTTTTATTTAAAGAATTGTCTTTTAGAGGTTTCTAGAAATGTTTGCTAATTCTTTTGCACACAAACATTAATAACAGTTTGCATTTAATCAGGACAAAGAAGGTTTATCTAAAATATATGGGTTTCAACTTCAAAACCGTTTAGAAACAACTGGACAATTTAGCTCATAATACTAGTTTTAACACAACTATTATTATTGATGTTATTTAAAACTGTTTAATATAACACCTCCTTTGTTATTGAAATACAAGATACATAGAATTTAAAACCAAAATAAGCATAAATTCACTAAATCGGTAGCTAATATTAAAAGAAATGATTGGAAATTAAAAACTATGAAGCTGCTATTTTCAGTGATTGACTAAATGAATAATATGTATAGAGTGTTACACAGTTTTAAGGCCAGAGTAATAGACTTTGGTTTGAATTTCAATACATATGATAAGGAATATGTTGATATAACTTAATCTCCACGTAATGGAGAAGTATCAATATGTGTAATGCAATGTTTAAATAAGCCAACAGTCAGAGAACAACTGGAGTGGATTCTGAGAGCATAGGATATACATGAAGAATATCCAGTAAGTATAATATCTGCTGCTTGAAAATTAGTTAAACTCTCCACAAAATCAATACAAGCAATATCAAAACATAATGAAAATTAATGTTATTTAAAGAGTAGTGTGAAATAGAATGTAACTGTAAATATTTCATGGCAAGTCCTCAGATAAAATGATACACTGGTAAGAAAAATTTCAAAATATTCCAGCAATATTCCATAAAACTGTTAAACATTCAGTAAAAATCTAGTGAACTGAAATTAGATGAATATACCACAACAGTGTTTACTACTTGTTACAAAGACTTCACTTTAGAGCTGTTAAAATTAGCAAAGAAGAATCAATTTTACAAATGTCATTAAGCATTAAAAAAAAAATATGAACTTACCACTCGATGTTGTAGCTGAAATACAATGTTTAAAGCACGTTCATTATTTTTGTTAAATGATTGTTCAAACAAATCAAATTTAAAAAATTGTGTATTACCTGTAGATGAAATACATAAAAAAGACTAAATGTTAGGAAATTTGCTAAGCTCATTTAGGATTAACTGAAACTAAGGTGGTGGGGTGCTAAAAAACCTAACCTTTATAGCTACTGAATATTCTTACGATAAAATACACTTCATTACAAAATAGCAAAGTATGATATATTCAGCAACAAAAAGAAACAAGATAAAATATACTTCATACTTTTAATAAAAACTTTAGGCTTTAACCTAGATTAAGACTTGGTTACGCAAAGGTTTTTGTATTCAATAATTGACAATATTTACTTTTCTTTTTTCTTGAATAGTTATTACAGTTGTATAATTTTCATATACATAAAGAATTTTTTAGGTTTTATGTTGCAATTACATGGACACTTTGGTCTATGGATATAAATTCTATCTTAGAAAGATCTGTAGTTTTAAATTGGTAGACAACAGAACTATTTTGATTACCAAGTTTTACATGATAAAATACAACCTAATTATTGCAGTTTATGAATTAATTTGAAATGTTTATGTGTTTTAGAAATAAATATATTTATTTGAATACATATGGAATGGTGAAGACAGCAAACAGTTAAATGAAACAAAATGAAGCAAAACAATTTACATGCATACTAACATGAAAAATAAGAAAATTGAATAAAACAGTACAAGAAAGATGTTAATCTGTAACAATACAAGAAATAAAAATGGTAGAATGTTTAAGAATACAGTGATGAGAACATTTAATAAAATTAAGAAAATGTGCCATCAAAGGAAAAAATGAAGCAAATTTCCATATTAGAATATAAAAGATAAAGCTGAATGTTGTTAATGCTGTGATAAATGATGCATGTTAGATAAGCTTAATTTCAGTTACACAAAAAATATCAACTGTGAAAATGGGAGAAAAATATTTTGTGTCAACTTAAACGTAATAAATTCTCAAATTATTTTTAAAATACACTTTTCTACTCTAGGCACAATGCCCGAAATTTTGGGGGAGGGGGCCAATCGATTACATCAACCCCAGTAAGCAACTGGTACTTAATTTATCGACGCTAAAAGGATGAAAGGCAAAGTCAACCTCAGCGGAATTTGAACACAGAACATAAAGACAGACGAGAGAGTGATTGTATTTTCTCATAACATATAGAGAAATGGATGTATCGGACGAAAGTGAAACATTAGAAGCAAATTGAAATGTCCGAAAATGGCCTCAAAATTGTATAACCCAGTTTCGTTGCCGAGGTTATTTTAGTTGTAAAAACGAGTTGTTGAGTGTAAAACATAGTTTATTTAGTAGATAAATAATAAGCTACGGCTATGTGTCATTATAACTATCAAAGTTTTCAATAAACTGTCATCTGAATCAGTTGTTTTGTTCATTAATTTCCATAAAAATGAAAGATGTATGTATTTGTATATAAAATGGACATGTGTGTGTGAGAGAGAGAGGGGGGAGAAGAGAAAGAGGAAGAGAGAAAGAGAGTGATTGAAGGGGTGTGTTGTCATATATACATACATACATCTTTTTTGTAAGTACGTGTGTGTGTGTGTGTGTGTGAGAGAGAGAGAGTGAGTGAACGTGTGTGTTCACATGTATGTGTAAGTGGCACTCACTCTCTCTCTTTCTCACACATACACACACGTCCATTTCATATACATGTTCATACATTTTTCACTTTCTCCTCTCTTTCACTTTAAAACAAAAGTAAATAAATAAACTTTTTTTTACGGAAATTAACCGAATGCACATGACATGACAGCTCTGCAAGTCAAAACAAAAGATCACCTAAGCAACTTTATTATAATACAGATGTGACTAATTTGGAGAAATATTACTTTCATTATTCACAAATTGTCAGTCTCGTAATCAAACACTGTAGTTTTGGTTCAAATTGAAAGTGTGAAACTATTTTCACTTTCTAATGAAACCTGGTCATTGTAACTTTCAATGTCAGCGCGTTTCACTGTTGGATGGGTGGGAGAGGAGGTGGGGATAAAGTCACATATATATACTAAGACACACACACACACACACACAGACATACGTTAACACACACATCAAGCCTATCTCTGTTCCTATGTATGCCTGTGTCTTTAGGTATGTGTGTGTCAGTCGTCACAAAAATGTATGTATACTGGCAGGCACAAACGCTATAACATACATATACTTGTCAGTCATTGGCCTACTGTATGTAGTGAACACGCAAACACATACAGAAAATGTGGTGGTGGTAATGGTAAAAGATGTCATTTACGATAGGTGATTAAAAGAAAAATGATAATGTTAAATTTTTGTAATACAAATACGTGAATGAAAATATAGTTTAGTTGGTAGCCAAAAGTTTGCTGAATCTTTTGATACCCCATATGTTAAAATCGGCAACTCGGTTTTGGAATGCATAAGAATCATATGCACACACACACACACACACACACACAAACTCTCTTTTCAAGATTATATATATATATATATATATATATATATATATATATAGACTAGCACACTCATAGAATTGATAATACTGAAAACAGCAAGACATACACAGGCGAAGTTCAAGTGAAATGAAATGCCGTCAACATAGGTGCAAAACATACTTTCTGTAGCATAGATATGCTTTAAAAAAATTTTTAATGGAATATTTCTTTTGGAAATATTCTAGTGTTGGAAAGTCACCAATTTAGCAATAGTTACTATGCATTACCAATGTAACCTATGCATAATCAATGCAATACCTAGATTTTCTACAGCAGCAGAATTTCAATCTTTAATTCCAACTTTAATTCCAGAATGTAGATAGTCTTGAGCTCAGGCTGAGCGCTGCATTGGAAATACTCTGATTTCCTACCCTTCAGGACTACAGTATATGTATGCATACATATATACACACATATATATATATAGACACACACATTCACACACACATACATACATATGTATATACCATGCACATGCATTTGTGCATGAGCATTGTAACGAAACCCCAGTATCTCAAATCATGTGCAAAGCAATTTTCAAAAATATAAGAGTGCTAAAAGAGTTATATCTTAAAGATGACACCATGAAAAAGTAAGATTATGTAATCACTACTGGCCTTATTTAAACTATCGTTATAGGAATTTATTTCATCTGAATTTCATTGCAACAGAAGGTAAGAATGATTAGAGTAATGAAAATAAATAAAAACAAACTGATCGCTTTAAAATTTAATTGAACTATTTTTGCCTATACCATGTTAAATTTAGTGTTATGTTTTCCAAGTGATTTCAAGAAGATATCATCCAGTGTCTTCATTAATAATCTCTGCAACAGGATACAATTTTAATCTCATCAGATTCCTATGTTTTAACAATGGAAGTTGGAATACGAAATATGCAACAGAAAAGTTAAAGTAAAAGAATTACATGAATATTTTTGTGTGTGTACGAATTCAAACTTCATCTATATACGTAGTCATATATATTTAGGCACTTATTGACAATGTTTGTGACAAAAAATCTAAAACCATTTTTTGATTAAATTCTGATGTAAACACAACAGGTGTCAGCATACTAAACAGTGGAATGGATAGAATCACTATTAGAAGTTACTATTATAAACAATTTCTGTATAGCAAAACTTCCAATTACATCTTTTAAATATTCAATCTAATTGAATAGTTTAGATATTTTAAATATTCAATTTAATTTGCAACAATGAATACTGAAAAAATTTTTTGTCACAGTCACATTTAAACGTTTGCCAGCTTACAAATATTTTTCACTCATCCATAAATCAAGTCTCAACACTTATAGAAAATCATGATCTCTGCACAAATATATTAAAATCAATCTTAATGATTCCAACATTTTTTCACATCATTGTATATGCTTCATAACAACCTTTATTTTATAAACCTTCAAATATTCAAAATTCATTCATCAGTCATAGCTCTGGTAATTGTGTCAACTACTTTTTGAAGCAAATGTGATTTCCCTCATTCCACTACAGCAAAGATACAGATCTTCGTATCTTACATAAAGTCTATGTTTAGCAAACCATAAGCAGCTGTACATAAAAAGAAAATTCTTTATGGCTTAGTAAGAAGAGCAATGCCTATACAACCTTTTGCAAGGCCACTAAGACGAGAGTCCCAGCCTCAAAATTGGCAAAAGAATGTACTAAATATTACCTGACAAGAGTCAGGCAATGACATTAAACTCAGTGATGGATTAAGTCTACCACCCAAAATCCCTAACAGCTCCTTTAATGGGATTCTTTACAGTTCCTATCTATCAAATTTCATTTAGAAAGTTTTGATCAACCTGGGGTCAAAGACAGTTGGCCAAGATGACATGCAATACCAATATAAATTTCCTATCATGACCAGATTTTCTGATCTTTCCAAAAAGGATGCCCAGTGAAACATCCCTTAAACCAAATATTTATGCTACTGCTAGTCCTCCACTCAAAGGCACTACAAATACCTCTTCCGCTCCATTTTATACTCAAACAACAAATCATTTCCCATTTTAAGCCATTTCTTCTGAACATTAATCACTATTTCAATGTAAAAATCATTACTCAATGTAAAAATTTCTTTAGTCACATATGTTCTGCATGGTGATTAGCCCAGGTGCTATATCAACCATCATTCCAAAACTAAGAGCTCCTAAACTGGTTTCTAACTCTGACAAAAATTTTAAACATTTTGTGTAAATTGGTATGGATCTTAAAACATGGAAACACACATAAGTGTTTCCAAGAAACATCACTGATCCACTTATAAAATTAGAGCTCATTTTGATTTATTATTTCAAATTTAAATAAGCACTAACATTACCAGCCCAAATCTCTTTCTCTTTCATGCAATGCTGATTGGACTTTCATTAGAGACTACTTCATGATCATCCCTTTTCCTATGTTGTTGCTTTTGCTGACAGGTCTAAAAAACCAGCAATATAGACTGAAAGCTTCCAATTAGATTTTGTTATTCTAGAAAATGTTGACACGTGTGTATCTTATAGATCAGTTATTCCATTAACATTTTTTTCTTTCTTTACTGTAACCTTTCACTTAACAAGCTTAATATGTTTACTCTCTTGTCCATATAAATTCTTAAAACCACTTGGCAGATGTACATCTTCATAAAAATAGAGACTTAAAACTATACTACAATGGAAACAAGATAATTTTGACTGAGCAAAACACAAGGAAACAAGCCCACAACACTAGTTTCACTGATCATGAACAATAAATCCTCACGTTCACTACAAATGTTATGTCTTAATTTCTTTGATGAAATCTTATAACAACTGCATATACGACACAGTCAAAGTTGCATCATTAGTAAGCAGTTTCTTTTTCAACCTTATCAGTTGATGGCTCATAAATAATGTAAGTTTGTTAGTGAGCAAAACTTTTATAAGAGAATGGATACACAAGGTAACTGACCCACGGTTTTATTGGCCTTTACTGAAAGGTAGGAAATTTTTCCTATTATTAATTAGGACACTAAACTCTGTTTGCGAAGACCTGTTAAGGCAAGTGAATTGAAATCGAAATCAAACCAAATTCGATGACTGGCACCCATGCCAACCTCTCCCTCATTGGACATTAAACTCTGCTTGCGAAGACCTGTTGGGGCAAGTGAAATCGAAATCATAATTGAACCATATTCGAAGACCAGCACCTGTGCCAGTGGAGCACTAACAGCACCGTCCAAGCGTGATCATTGCCAGGGCAGCAGTCTGGCTTCCATGCTAGTGGCACGTAAATAGCACCATTTGAGCGTGATCGTTACCAGCGTCACCTACTGGCACTTGTGCTGGTGGCATGTTAGAAAATCATTTGAGTGAGGTCGTTGCCAGTGCCGCTCGACTGGCTACTGTGCAGGTGGCACGTAAAAAACACCATGTTGAGCATGGCCGTTGCCAGTACCTTGTGGGTGGCACGTAAAAGCACCCACTACACTCTCAGAGTGGTTGGCATCCAGCTGTAGAAACTCTGTCAGATCAGATTGGAGCCTGGTGCAGCCATCCGGTTCACCAGTTCTCAGTCAAATCGTCCAACCCATGCTAGCATGGAAAGCGGATGTTAAACGATGATGATGATGATGATGATGATGATGTGTCAGGTATTATCAGTAAACAAAAATAAAAACTACATTATTTTGATAATAATTATGACAGTACCAAAGATCTAAAAGTAAAATTGAATGAAATATTAAATAACTAAATTTCTTCATTCAACCTAATTATGACAGAATAAGAATATAAATTAATATAACTCACCTGGGCATATTGACGTGATAATATTTGGTAGATTTTGTCCCAAATGTTGAGTACTTTTAGTTTTGAAGATAGTGGTATTTATTGCAATCTGCTTTAATCCATTAATTCCAAGCCCAACAGCATATAAATTATAACTGGTAGCTTTTGTACCTGTATTCTTTTGAAGAATCTTTTGCATACCGCTTTTGGAAATTTTATCAGTTAGAAAAATTACAATGTTATCTACATCTGGACGGTCTCCATTTTGAAGTGAAAACATCTTTTTTTTTATAATTTTGAAAGCTTTTGACACAAAGGGCTCACTTCGTACAAAAGTTACATTACTAATTGATCTGTATATGGCAGCTTTTGTTTGAAAGCTGTTTAAATCAAACCGTACAAGCTGTTTTGAAGTATACATCAATAATCCTATCCTCACATTACCTGAATCAATCTCAAAATATTTCAAAATTTCTTTCAGAAAATTCATCAAGTGCTGGAAATCTACTGCTGTAGCTTTCAAAGATGTTCCAACAAAAAATATAGCATCAGCTTTTAATGATTGACATTCTGGAATAAAAAGCTTTAAAATGATATTATCATTATTACTTCTAGAGAAGATACTGCTTGTTATTTTTCTACTTTGCAAAATATATTGTTTCTTCCAATCAATCATTTACAGAAGCAACATCTATTAGAATTTAACAAGGACTTCAAAGCAACTTCAAATTCTGAACAGTAAATTATTACATAAATTTTAATTGTTTACAAAGTAGCAAAAGTATTATTTCTAATGTGAAATAATATTTTCATTAATTCTATTTGTATATCTCAGACAGCTATTAATGCATTTATCAAATGGAGACAAAACGATAAATGTATTTGTAGACATATTTATAGATCGTTTTTCTAAGGAATAAATAACAGCTTGCATTACAGAAAGAAATACACTATTTCTGTGTTGCAATGTTCTATTAACATTGTAAAACTAAATCTAAACTAAAGAGATGCATGCAATTTCACATCCAGATTATTATCTAATGACTACATTCACTTACAAAAATAAATCAAGGCACTATTTTATGCAACTATCCAGTATATTTTGGGCAACTATTCAGTGTATCACATGAAATCATCCAGATTATATTAATATTTTGATTATATAGTGTCTATTAAAAGATGTAAAATAATTAAAGTAGTTTGACAGTATATGGTAGAGAATATTTGTTCATTTATTTCATGTCCACTTTATACAGCTTAGATAAATGTATATTATTGATGCATTCTTTTACAAGATGCCCTTCCGGCCATACCTGTTTTTTGGGTAAGGGATTTCCACTAACCCATACTTGTTTTTCAGGTAAGGGATTTCCACTTGTCTTCAAAAGTAGTACAGAGGTAATAGATGATCAACTGACATATAATTGTCAACAAAAGATAGTGCCTGTATCTCAGCTCATGCAGAACATAAACGTTCATGCACACACACACACACACACACACACACACACACACACACATAGAGAGAGCTTGTATAGTTTCTATCTACCAAATTGACTCACAAGGCATCTGTCACACCAGGATTATAGTAAAAGACACTTGACTAATGTGCCACACAGTGGGACCAAACCTAAAATCAAGTGGTTGCAAAGCAGACTTCTTAACCACACAGCTATGCCAGTTAAGGCAGATAATATTAAATAGTCTTAGAATGCATTTTCAAAGTCAGAACAATATTTTCTAGTTTCTACTTATTTTTGATATGCAAATCTAAAGTGTGTAAAGGTAAAAATTGAGAATTATAAACTTATATTTTATGCACATCACTTCATACACTACATTTAGTTATGTATGTTTGAAAACAAAAAAAATTGAAATGCAGTTATCTGTGGTTACACTGTATTCCATTTTAATGTGTGAATGAGAACTGAGCATAAACCTATCACTAAACAGTATAAAGGTATATGAAATAAAAGACATTCACAAACATATACTGTGTACATCTAATTTAACTATATACATACCAATATATGTAAATGCTATGAAACTACAAACAGAACAGAAGAACATGAATGAAAATCAAAATAAAGAGATGCTTTTAAACTAATGGAACAGAACTGAAGATTTCACAACCAACTCATGAGAATAAACACCAGGAAAATATATTAAAATATTATAAAGATGTTCTTGTGGAGCAATACATTCTGAAGAACACTTTGTTACTTATGACTAGCACTGATGAAATTATTAAGAAAAATTAGGAGAATCAGATACAGCCTTTGCAATGGAACCCCTATCTCACTCAGGACATTGACCTCCTGAAAATTATTCAGAGACATGCAACCAAGTGAATACCCTCCATCAGGCATTTATTATACTCTGAATGCCTTACTTCCCTGGTTATAGATACATTGAAGCTCCAGCATCTGGCAACTGACTTGATAAACACCCATAAAATTACTAACCATCATGCCAACAACCACCTTGAGCACCTTTTTTTAGCTCCATATGTCTAACACATGTGGACATGTCTACAAAGTCAGAAAACAGCACAGCTCCCATGACTTTCAGAAACATTTTTTCACATTCAGAATTGCTGAAGCATGGGACAAGTTACTTGCATCAATTGTTAATCACTGAGACATCACATCCTTTAAAATCTCCATGCCTCCTGAAATTCGCCAACACTACACCTAATATCCACTCTCTCCATATGCATACACACATGTATATCATGACTCATACAGTGTTCACTTTCCGGACTTTTGTAAATAATTCTATGTACTGTACATGCACCTTTGTTGAGTTGTAGTGTACCTGAGCACCAGACATAATATTTTCATTATTATCATATTTAATTGTCACTGAATCCTGAACCACACATAAGTGCAATTCAAAAGATGTCATTGTTTAGGATCAATAAATAGGAACTTGGCACTCCTGTCTGTGAGAAACAAAGCTTAACCACATTTCAGAATAATCTTATCAAAAGACCTCCTGTTTACACCATATGTGTTGATTTTTATTATATACTGAGTGAATTTCTTCAGATTTTCTTTAATTTATAAGTGGTGAGTTAGAATTCACTGATATTATTCATTAATGATTAATTTCTTATTAATTATTTAATTAGAGAAAGAGAACTTGGATTTGGATAAATAATCAGTGTTATTTCAATGTCATCTGCATACATCAGTGATCTAAGTGATTCTGATTGGAATTAATGATGTGGACCTTACAAAACCTTTGAATTTAGAAACAAACACTGTTGGATTTTTTTTTTCTCAGCTTTTTCCTGAAGAAATTTTTATCAGGATGAGCAATGAGAGTAAAAAGTATGTACATCAGTCAACAGGGTAATGTTGCTTTCATTACACCAATGGAGATGAAGACATATTTCAGAATGCATTTTCTAATGGTAGTTGTACAGCTTGCAGGTTACAGAGAAAGATGGAACACAAATTTAGGCTCTGAGACAGGGATTCAGCACCCAGAAATTGATATCTTGTAAATATATATGAAAACACCTAAGTGTAATTAACTTATTTATATTCAAACTTCCTGAGCAGACGACAATGATATAACAAGTAAAAATCAACAACAGATAAAAACTACATTCAAACCACATTGTAAACAACACTAGTCATTACATACTATCACCAGGATTCATCGAAATCCAATAGTTATATTTTATGCAATAGTTATATTTTTATGATATTTGTAGTAGACTAACTGCATTTCATGAAAATCTCTGATTTCTAAGAAGATTGAGAAAGTAATATAAAACAGCAATAGAATTTTAAAATTAAATAGTATAAAAAAATGTTTCGCCAAAAGACTCAGCCAAACTAGCTATTACTGAGAAATTTGTTAATAGATGGACCATTATAATTCAACAATACAATGAAGTACAAGAAATAAATAATGATACAAATAGTTCAACAACTTTATAAAACCAACCTTTATACAGCTCTACATTTGTTGACCTCAGTTACCTAAAAATCTCAAAATTTCTAGCTCCATATTCATTTGAATGTCCACACACCAAACCCTTAAAGATTATTAAAATAATATACTGAATTGAATGTTCCACTCCCACAAATTTAATACTCTCTTCACTCATATGTAGGTTATATAAGTATATATTTACTATTTACTTTCCTTTATCCATTATTTTTATATGTTGTAATGTATATTAATCTAGACAGAAATATGTAACTGAATATAGAACATTACTGGATAAATAACCATTTAATCTTTCCTATTTAAATTATTTAATTATCTATTTCATAATCAGTTAAAGAAGTTTATCTAAAGTGAAGTTGTCACTGCAACCCCATTAATGTCTGACAGAAATATAATAAGTAGTTAACTAAACAGTAGCTACTTGTTAAATTGGATGATATTCATATCAATCTAAATGGGTCTTTTAATAGACTAGTGGGATGAAATTATTTCATTGATAGTCAAAACAACTTGTTAATGATTAATCAGCTTACAAGAAACAGCATCTACCTCTCTTGCAAATCATACTCTATTATCTTAAATAAGAAAATGACACATTGAATAAAGTCTCTTGCACACAAACACAGTCCTAACCATTTGATTAGGGTTAATGCGAGGTTAAACAATGACATAGGTGGTAGGCTTAATCTATCACCTGATTTAACACAGCACCTGACCCTTGGATAACTTCAGCAGATTCCAGTCTGAAGCAAACTAGGTTTCTGATCTGAGGATAACTTCTCTATTTCCTAAGAGTCAAAAAAGCCCTGAGAAGGGTCATGGGTATTATCCTTCCACTCCTGATAAAGCCATTAGAAAACTGAAAAATCACTGCACATCAGAATTTAAATGGAATATAAATTATGTTATTCATGAAGTGTATCACAGATAGATACAGGAAATTTGGTTCTATAAAAGCCATTAAATTCACTTGCAAAAGTTCTAAATGCATTTTCCTACACATTTAGAAGAAAACATTTCAAAGTATATTTATAAAATTCACATTGATGGACTTTGTTGTGTCCTGCGGTCTTAGAATTGGTATAGCATGTAGTAGACTTTATATATCTAAAAAAAGACAGTTTGAATATTCAACAAGTGCTTTGAATGCACATGCAAAATATAAGCAGCATTCAATAAATACATGCAAAAATCTATTTAGTGCAAAAAGTAATTTTGTTTGGTTTTTTTCAAATAAATTTAAGAATATCAGAATGTAAAATTCAGTCTGACATCCAGTTGAATTCTAATGAAACAATTAAGTAATTATAATACAAGCTGTGGAAAAATACACCTGAAAGAAAATAATGACATTTTGCAACAAAAGTAGTTACTGGACTGAGAATGGCACAAAAAGAATGAACTGAGACAATTCCCTTTAAAAACTATATTATCTTAATCACTTAAATGCTTGTGAACAAATATATACTTTTGTGGTTTGAAAACATACATTTCTGCAGATTAATAAGAACAGAATAGGGTGTGTGTGTGTGTGTGTGTGTGTGTGTGTGTGTGTGTGTGTGTGTGTGTGCATATACACAAACACATACACACACATATATACAGCAAATTCATATCCATTTAATTTGTTGATTCTTTAAACTGTATTTGCAAATTTATGAAGGGCTTATAGATTTTAAATGAAAGAAAAATCTTATATTTTAGGGGAACAACTGATAAGTGTTTGCCGATTTTTTATCACTCATACAAACTTTTAGTCTTTATATCTTTGTTGTTTTTCTATACAACCATCAAACATTCTTTATTGAAAAGAATATAACATGGGAAGCAAATTAATGTTAATTATTCTTTATTTGAAATCTTTGGCTTATTGTAAAAACTAAAAGGCTACTCACTTCTAGCAGTGAGGTGGGGTCCACAGTTTCTTCTCAGATTTTTAGGTGAAAATATAGTTAAACAATAGGTATGAATAAAGTACTGATCATAGAAAATATCTCTGTTAAATACTAATTAATTTTCCAATGCAAGTCTAATCAGGATAAAGCAGTTTAAAGAATGTGAAAGGAAGACACAGAAGATGGTTTATTTGAAACAAATAGAAATGTCAATAGCAAATAGAGAAGCAGCTTTCCAACAAGTATAGAGTAAGTGTTACTAAATTTTACTCTAGTATGCTTAATTACATTAATAAACAACTAATTAGTAGATACGTGCATATATTCATTAAATTAGTGTTACAGAAGTTTTCTTAACACAATTGCTCTTCAGTTAAAGAGTTACTGCAAGAATTTAGTTTTGAAGTAATTAATCAGGAATTAAATATGGTTAAATGAAAGTAGAACTAAATATACCATAAAACATAACAAAAACAATAGGAGTGTTGAAATTGAAATGGAAATATTTTATATAATTAGTAAATTTTGTCTTTGTTACTATATAGTTTGTTCAGTTAAATAAACAGTGTAAGAATATGCTGCAAAATTTAAATGGTGCAAATTTGTCCATGTTGAATATTGCAGATATCTTATGTAATGCTATTTTTGTAATTTGTAACATGAAGAATTATAAGATAATAAAATCGAAAGATAGTATTCATGTTTATTCATTTAGGTTGTAGCTTTTAGAGTCTTAGCACTACCATTTTTGAAATAAGTTATTATATATCATTTATCTAAATAGAATTAATTTAAATTTTAGATTTTTAGGTTTTCTTTGTATTAGTTAACTATTTTAGAATGTATCGTAACTTTTCTTTTTTCTCCAAAAAATTAGGCAACTGATTCATTTTTACAAAGGAATTAATTACTGAAGAGTTTAAAAGTTAATTCTATATCATTTATTTGAAAATTAAATGAGTAAGGCTTTCGCCAAGCTGTATAGAGTAAAAAAGATGATTTGATAATTCTGTTATGCACAGAGTAATAAAATATTTCATAAGTCTAGCAAAAAAAGAGGAAAAATTAGAATTGTCATAAGCTCAAAGAAAGAGACAGAATGACAAATTCATATTTTGAAAACTTAACAAAGGATTTAAATTTTATTCCTTTAGTCTAGAGACCAGAGAATTTGTTAATAGATTTTATACATCAAACTGTGGCAGATTACTTACCTCTGTTTGTAACTGTGACAGTTGCAACAGGTTGAACTGTGAGTAAGACACCAAGGGAAGTTAGTGTCAGACATTTTTAAACAATAAAAATATCAAAAGGATAGGTTTCCTTAATATTTTGATTTAATTTATACTTAATTATATCTAATTATATATATATATATATATCACTTTAATTTTTACTTAACATTAAAACCTATTTTATTTTTTAACATAGAACAATTGCAGTTTTAAGATAGCATACTATTTTTTATTATTTTCTCATTTTAATAAATTCCTACAAATCATATTAAATAAATATTATGAGAAAACTACTTCACTATTAATATTTATTTTAAGACATAAACAACTGTTTACAATTTAAAAATTAATATCTTATTTACGATCATTTATATACTTGAAAAGTTATATACTTTTTTAATTTGTATGCAACTAAAAACAACAAGCACTGGGACTATGACTGTATTATGTATGATTCTAACTTAGAACTCAATGACTGTTTTCTTCTAATAAATGGCTTTAAAATTTTATGCAGAAAAGTTTAGAAAATATTAACTGTGTACACAAAAGTCAGAAGAGTATTTTCAAATTGAATGTATCACTTTCATATGAAATATATAGTTATGAAATGTAAGTAATTTAAGAAATTTTTGTTTGATATTTCAGTTAAAAATACAGATGAAGAACTGTTGTGAAGAATAGCACACCTTGGAGAAGATACTATGACTAATCTTTAGCATTTTTGATTTACACAACCTTTGAAATAAATTCTGCATAGACATCAGTTTATCTATAGTATTTAGAAATACTTTTAAATGAATATAAAAGCATGACTGTGTATTCATATCGATATACACATTCAAACAGACATCCAGAAAGAAAAGATACAATGTAGGGTGAAAAAGAATGATGAAATAAGTTTAATACATGATTGTAATACTCCCTATACATTAATATACAGAAGCATTTATAGATATCGAATATAAATAAATGGTAGCTTATATGTATGTATGGAAATATACATGCATAATGACACACACACACACACATATATACATTTTATATATATATATATATATATATATATATATATATATATATATACACACACATAAATACGCATATATATACACACACATATAGAGAGAGGG
>NC_142950.1:29009816-29017316 GCF_046866305.1 Octopus bimaculoides | reverse complement strand
GTCGTAGACTACCATGTATCATTTTTGTTTGTACACAAGCATCAAACAAGGTGCACATGTATGTGTTAATATGTACACACATATACGTATGTACTTATACACACACACACACACACACACATACCTTAATGTAGTAACATGTGCAGTTTTTGTTTAAAATTAAATTCTAAATTCATATTCTTTTTTTTCTTCTTTTCCATAGGACGACCAGTACCCACAGGTAAGATATTCTATGCAAATAGTTTAAGGCTTGTGAACAAAAGTATAAAATTGAAGATTGTTTTTTAAAAAATTATTCTTACATAGATATCTGAAAAAATATCCATCAATATTATATAAACCTATATTTGAAAAGGCATAAAAGACATTGATAACAACATATTAAATATGAAGTATATAAATTTTAATTCATAATTGCTGTAAATTATCTGTTAAAATAAGTAAAATTATTTGATTTGTCTACCTTACGCAAGTTACTATTTTGAATTAATGCTACTTTGTGACATATCCTTCACTGCATGTGAATAGTTTTTCTAATAAGTTTCATTTCTTTACAACAACTAATATTTTTTACCCTTTATTGTATTTCACTATATCCTTGTATTGGTATATGTTTAGTTTTCTTTCACTCTTCTATGTGGTATTCACATTGTTAACTATCAGCTAAAATATTCTGTATATATCTTTTGATAGCTTTAAAAATATGAACAATTACTTTGCATCATTCTTTCTAAATTTTTTTTTATCCCTATGTCTAAATATATAAATAATAAAAATAAAAATATATAAATAATAAAAATAAAAATAATAAAAATAAGTAACAGGATATTAAGAAGTGATGCAGTATGACTGTTTCAAGCAGCTCCATATAACTGAACAATGCAATCATTACATCAATTTCAATGCAATGCTATCATCAGCTGCACAAATAAATAGAATTTAAACCAGTTGGACACATTAATATAATTTTTCTCAAATACTTCAACAGAACATGAATTTCTTCCAGTTTCTTGCTCTGTTAAAAGTATTTGAGAAAAATTATATTAATGTGTCCAACTGGTTAAAATTCTATTCATTTGTGCAGCTCATGATCGTACTGCATTTAAATTGATTGCATTGTTGAATTAAATGGAGCCACTTAAAACGGTCGTACTGCATCGCTTCTTGATATCCTGTTGCTTATTTTGATTTTTATTCACCTTACTTCTAGTTGTGCGGATAATACCGGACAGACTTGGTGCTTCAACTTAAGTACCTAATTCAACTGAATCTCAACTCTTTCTTATATATATATATATATATATATATATATATATATTTATATATCTTGTAGTTTTGTAAAGATTTTATTATAGATATTTGCTAAAAGATTTGTGGATAGTGATCCGAAACTTTATTACCAAAAATTCATTATTATTGTTTGAAAATTCATTTATAAAACTCGCATAATATAATTGTGGCTCACAATATAGTTATGATCTAAATAGGATATTTCCAAAATAAAAGAGTCTAGTATTAATCGTGTACAAATTTTCTATAAGCACTCATTTTTATTTAAGAAATTAATGTCACTTTTTATTTTTGTGTCATTTGAATATTTAATAATTTTCCTGCTATAGTATTTTTTCTCTAAATTCCAACCTCCTTTGTTTCATTCTTATGCAAATGATTATTATTATCATGCAAATAAATGATTACATTTTAGGAGGTTAAAAATAATATAAAGTAAATGCATGTTTTAAGCCTTCTAATTGTTTATATTTTTTAATTTCTCCATTTTATTGTTATATTTTGTTGATGTTTATGCATGATGGTATTTTCCTTTTCATTAGCAGCTGAAGAAAACAGTATTTCAATATTCAATAAAAAATTAGCGCTAGCCATTTTCATGTTAAAATTAATATTGATACTTATAGTAAGTTCCAAAAATTATGTAGGTTTTTTTTTTGTGCTACAAAATCACTTCATTTATATTACATTTAACTCTGAGCAACTTGCTAGAGTTAAGGAAAATGAATTATTTCATCCTTATACTTTAACATCATTTTAATCTCCTTATTGATAAGTAACATAGTTGGAAAATTAACATTTCATATCATTTCATCACTTTCTCATATTTTCAACAGCAACCCCTTCTTTTCCACCTATAGTGACAGCACCTCCTACTCCTAAACCAACAACACCTGGTAAGATATTTGAAAAACAGTATAATTCTACTAAAAATTATAAAGCATGTAAACAAGACATCTAATAACAGTTTTAGAACTGTTGTTTTGTGCATAACTTTAACTAGAGTAATATTGATAAATAATTGTTTCTTTTATAGGGTTGAAGTAATATTTTTAGAGATGTTATGACATTTATTCTCTTCTCAGAGCTGCTGATCAGTACATAGTTTGAACTAGAGAAATGTTACCAAAAAAAAAAAATGTTTCTTATATTGGATTACAATGATATTTTGGAAAAGATATGACAGATTTTTTTCTCAAACTCTACTTGCATATAAACTGAATCTCAAGCATATTTATAATGAGTTTGCTTCAACCCATCAGAACTCATTATAGAAGTTTAATAAATAATAGAATAATATATATTTTAATATATTTTTTTATCCAAAATACGTACATTTTTAGCTGAAACAGATTTTATAAGTTTGCACTGAGTGAAATCAAGTATTTACAAAATAAAAGAGTAATAAATTTGAGCATGCTTACATTCTCGCTATATATAATTTTATAATCGTCTAACTGTTTTAGGATCCTTGGAAATGCAAAAGTTCAATCTAATACAAGTGTTAAAATCAGATATTAATTGGGTGAGGGGCAACCAAGATATTTTTGTGTTTCCCTGTTGATATTTTAGATGTATGTAGATTCTTGTAGGCATGAGTACATCTGTATATCTTGATCTGTATTTCTTTCTATACACTTTATTTGTTGTGTTTTTCTAACTATATATGTTCATAGGTATATGTATTTAATTCTGCATTAATGTAACTATATGTGTGTACATGCTCATCACTATATATTCACTAGCACTGTTTGCTATAATGTTTGTGTCCACTTATTTTGTTTATGTATACATTTGTTTGCTTGTATGTTTATGAAAATACATGTAAGAATATGCATGTGGGTGTGTCTATTTATATCTATCTGTCTATCTATCTATCTATCTCCCTGTATTTTGACTAGACTGTTGGATGTTGTTTTATACTGCTGGTCACAATGCACTTCCATGCATTGTTGCTGCGTTCAAGTGAAGGGTTACTCATTTACAACTGAATGGATTGGAGCAGTGTAAAATGAAGTGTTATGCTCAGAACACACAATGCAGCTGGTCTAGCAATTGAAACCACAATAGTAAGATCATAAGTGCAATGCCCTAACCTTTAGCCCACATGCCTTACCTGTCTATCTATCTGTCTGTCTGTCCACACATACACATACACATACAGAGAAAGAGAGAGAAGGTGTATAGTTCATGTGGAAGATGAAAGAATTCCAAAGCATTTAATTCATGGAGAATTATATCTTTGATGTGAAAGAAGGAAATACTCATACAAAAAATTCAAAAAGAAGAAAAATTGAGCAGCTAATATAGCATCTATGCAGTAAAAGTGTATCCAATCATTTTGAAGATAATCACATTAAATGAGCAAATTTGAAATGAAATTCAAGAATAGGAAATCCCAGCAAAAACAATGCTCCAAATGCCCAATTTGTAAGCAATTTTGTCTTTCCAGGGCTGAACTCACAGTTACTACAAAAAAATAAATACTACATTATATCAGTGTGAAAAAATGTATGTCTGGTGATTATGTAATAATACACTCACACAAGCATACGCCATCATCATCATCATCATTTAATAGCTGTTTTCCATGCTGGCATGGGTTGGACAGTTTGATAGGAGACAGCATAGAAGTGATGAATGTTAGAAAGAGATGTAAAGGAAATACTTAATGGAGCAGAGATAGGAGGTGGGGAAGAACTCTACATTGCTAAGGTGGTTTTAGGACCACATGTTGGCTGTAGTGGGTGGGATTTCTTAAGCACAAACAAAACACCAATTATCTCAGTCCTTTGACATCTCTGTAAAGCACAGCATCTTGAGATCAGCTTTCAATACTTCATCCCATGTCTTCCATCCACTTTAAGTGATTGGCATTTCTTTATGCAAATGTCTACATCCATATGCATCTCATGACCAAACCAGCACAGTCTTCTCTCTTGCATACTTTATCTAATTCCTCTTATACCTAATTTTTCTCTCAATACACTGGCACTGTATCTTACATTTACACTAACAGTGCACATCTAAAAGTGCATTCTACACAAACACTATTTTCTATTTCAATTTTCCTGCGATTCCACTTCACCTCTTGTGTGTCCATAGCTTGTAATGGGTACACCATATATAATTCCTCGTTACACTTTTCTTACTTATCAAGCAGGGTCAT
The DNA here is from genome assembly GCF_046866305.1 of Octopus bimaculoides. Classification (NCBI taxonomy): domain Eukaryota; kingdom Metazoa; phylum Mollusca; class Cephalopoda; order Octopoda; family Octopodidae; genus Octopus; species Octopus bimaculoides. Next base: position 29,012,857 of record NC_142950.1, on the reverse strand, counting down.
TTATCTGAAATAGGTAGAGTCTTGCCTATTTTATTGCTTACCAGACCTTCAGAAGAACTTATATACATGCAATATATATTATATATATATATAATATATACATACATATATATATATATATATATATATATATATATATATATATGTATAATATAATGTATGCAGGTGTGGCTGTTGTAAGTATCTTGCTTACCAACCACACGCTTCTGGGTTCTGTCCCATTGCGTGGCATCTTGGGCAAGTGTCTTCTACTATAGGTTCAGGCCAACCAAAGCCTTGTGAGTGGATTTGGTAGATGTGTGTATATATATATATATATATGTATAATGTAACTGGGAAGGTAATTTTTGTGTGTGGTAGACGCACAGGGGCAATACACTCCAAACATGTACAGAAAACAGCTTCCATCACATGCCAGGGGGAAAACCAAAAGTAGTTGATAGCTTCCGCTACTTAGGCAACCAAATCTGTAGTGAGGGTGGTTGCTCTGAGAGTGTAACGCCTAGAATAAGAATAGTCTAGGCAAAATTCAGGGAGCTCCTACCTCTGCGGGCAACTAAGGGCTTATCGCTCAGGCTGAAAGGTAGACTGTATGATGCATGTGTGTGCAAACTGCCATGCTCCATGGCGATGAAACATGGGCCATGACTATTAAGAACATGCGTAGGCTTGAAAGAAATGAAGCTAGTATAGTCCGCTGGATGTGTAATGTCAGTGTGCATACACGACAAAGTTAATTTTTTTTAGATATTTTTAGATATTTGTGGGCTTATAAAAATATATAAATGTCTATATGCTTGTATGTTATTAATACTTCTATTAAGTTGAGCTTTATGTTGCTGTATTAATGTTGAAGTAAGTGTGCATAAATATTGAATATTCTGCTGGATAATAAGTCATGTTCCTCTAGTTTTCCGCTCGTATTGCCTCCACTCAAATTATAAATTGGAGCTTAGCTCAATTTGAGCACTTCGATTCTAGCCTGTCTACGAGTATTGTTAATTAATAACAATATCTATAAAATAGTAAAATTTATACAAAGGGACTCTCACTCAGAGTAAAAGGCAGACTGTATGACGCATGCGTACGAACAACCATGCTACATGGCAGTGAAACATGGGCTGTAACTGCTGAGGACATACGTAAGCTCGCAAGGAATGAAGCCAGTATGCTCCGTTGGATGTGTAATGTCAATGTGAATACCCGTCAGAGTGTAAGTATCTTGAGAGAAAAGCTGAACATTAGAAGCATCAGTTGTGGCGTGCAAGAGAGACGATTGCGCTGGTATGGACATGTGGTGAGAATGGAGGAGGATAGCTGCGTGAAAAAGTGCCACACCCTAACAGTTGAGGGAACCCGTGGAAGAGGTAGGCCCAGGAAGACCTGGGCTGAGGTGGTGAGGCAAGACCTTCGTACATTGGGCCTCACCGAGGCGATGACTACTGACCGAGACCTTTGGAAATGTGCTGTGCGTGAGAAGACCCGGCAAGCCAAGTAAGATCGTTGCCAGTACCCCTGGACTGGTTCTTGTGCGGGTGGCACATGAGATGCACCATTTTGAGCGTGGCCGTTGCCAGTACCGCCTGACTGGCTCCTGTAGGATTTTCGAGCGAGATCGTTGCCAGTGCCCCTGGACTGGCTTGTGCGGGTGGCACATAAAAGACACCATTTCGAGCGTGGCCGTTTTCGTGCGGGTGACACGTAAAAGCACCCACTACACTCTCTGAGTGGTTGGCGTTAGGAAGGGCATCCAGCTGTAGAAACTCTGCCAAATCAGACTGGAGCCTGGTGTTGCCATCCGGTTTCACCAGTCCTCAGTCAAATCGTCCAACCCATGCTAGCATGGAAAGCGGACGTTAAACGATGATGATGATGATGATGATATATAATGTATATATATGATATGTATATATATATATATATATATACATGTAAGATCCAGGGATCAAGGTGTAGGAAGAAAGTTGGCTTCAAGCAACCTGCTGTAAATATAAAAATACAACTCTCAGGGACAATAATGATTTATTGAGACAAGGTTGTGGATTTTTTCATATTGATGAATGATAAACTGAAAAATAAAGTTCTTTTTATATTCCACGGTAGGCGACCAGGGTGGTCGGGTATGCGTGTAACTTGTGTGTGTGTGTGTGTGTGTGTGTGTATATATATATATGCATATATATATATATACGTAACGTATATACATCATTATCAACGTTTAATGCCTACTTTCCATGCTGGCATGGGTGGGATGGTTTCACAAGAGCTGTCCAGGCAGAAGCCTGCACCAGACTTCTGTGACTGTCTTGGTAGGATTTTTACAGCTGGATGCCCTTCTGAACACCAACCACTCTACAGTGTGGACTGGGTACTTTTTAAGTGGCACCTGCACAGACAGGGTCACCAAGTACTTGCAAGGCAAAAAAACCCAAAAAATTTCAAGAAGAGTGGAGGAGGCGATCTTGTGTCAGATGATGAAAGGTTATAGTGAGACAGAGACAAAAGTCTTGCTGTAGTATAAGGTTACCCGGCTGGAGTGAGAGAGAGAGAGATCAGGAACAAAGACAGAAACAGATTACCCAACCTGAGGGAAATGCAGGAGGAGAAAGAGAGAGTGGGAGACAGCACAATAGAGTTGATGGCAAAATGCTAAGGGACTGAGATCAGAATATAAATAGGATGATTGAGTATAGGGAGAAATATATAGATGGTGGCAAGTGCCAGGGCATACCCTTGAGATTGAAACACCATAATATAAGTGGCAAGACATTGCAAAGGAAATAAGATTGGAGAGTGTGGAGGAGGGAAGAGAGTGGCGAATACCTGGGTATATATATAGAGTCTGGGGGCTATTAGATAGCAGTGATACAGAGGAACAGGCCTGTGAAGACATGTTTGGGGAGTGAGAGCAAGGCATAGTGTATGAAGGAGGAAATGTGAGGAAGAGAAGAGATGTGGAGATGTAGGTTGGTGAGTGAAAGGTTTTCTTGTTAAGTGTGAGTGGAAAACACAGGTTGGAGGCTAGCAGGTAGCAATGATAC
>NC_142950.1:28902316-29004816 GCF_046866305.1 Octopus bimaculoides | reverse complement strand
TTTCTTTCTTCCTTTTTTATGAAATGGGGATGTCTGTTATCTCTGTTAGCTGTGCATTTTCCTTACAGCTCATGAATGTGTGTGTGTACATACACAACATGTTATATGTCTCATATGTATACACACACACACACACACACACATATATATATATATATATCTATATATATATATATATACACACACAAGGGTTGTACTGAAATTAATACGAAAGTGGACATAACTTTTCTATTGACTAACATAGGGCATTCAAACTTTACATGTTAGAGTGTTTTTCCTCTTTTGTAAGTCTTCTTCTCAGTCCTCATGGTAGGTAAAAAAGGGGATTACAAACCAAAGCAATGTACTGTAATTGAGTTCTAGAAGAGGAAAGGTGCAGGTTGTTTATTGAGATAACATCATTGATAAGAGCAATGTGCATAAAGAAATGAAGAAATTTAAAGAAAGAGACTCCAACATTGCCAAAATGCAATGCAGTAACCTTAATTACCAGTGAGTAGATAAATTCATTCATGCAGACACATCCATGAACTAGCTGCACAATGAACTAGACTTTGGTCAATGTATTACAGAAGACAATAGAGGAGGTGGAATATCATAAGGTGTGTACAAAGTTGGTTCCACAGAACTTGATACCTAATTTGTCATAGAGAAAGATGGAAATCTGCTCTAATCTGCTGGAAGTATTTGAAGCTATGAAGACTTGTTTTTCTGATCTGGTGATGGAGGATGGGATGTGGGTGTATCTTTATGATTGAGAAATGAAGGGTCACTCCATAGAATGGCATCCCAATTTCTTCTGCAATGTTTTAGAAGTTGAAGAGCTGGCAAACTGCACAGAAAGTCATGCTGACAGTTTGAGGGGGACAACAAAAATGTCCTTGATTTTTGGAATGTGGCTGTAGCCTAAACAGTGAGTGGATGCATTGAGATACTCAAAAAGCTTAGAGAAATTATTAGAAGAAAGAGAACAAACAAGAATCTGAAAATGATCCACATTCACCATGACAGTACGTATGTTTCAGTGTAATTAAACCTTAAATTTTTCATAGTCAGCTGACAAACAATATCAATTCCAAAACTGCATGGGCTGGAGAACAGTAAAATTTTCTTTGGAGATGACTAGAAAAATAATTATGAACAAGAAAGTGACATAAAGCCTACAAGTAACAAATGTGTAACAAACTGTTCAGAATTTTGACTATTTTTGAAATAACAGCCTAGTATCACAATAACTCAGTTAATAACATTATGTATTGACTTTGTCTTTCTTTATTCTGTGGACAATAAAATAAATACCAGTGAAGTACAAGGATCAATATAATTAGCTGCATCTCTCCTACGGCTGCAACAAAAATTAGTAATTGTTTATTTTGGTGATCTGACTAAAAACAATAATAAAAAGGTATTGTGTGTGTGTGTGTGTGTGTGTGTTTATATGTATGTACAGGTCTAGGTATATGTATGAAATTTTCAACATTTCCTTTCATTATTTCTTAAAGCATTCAAACTCCAAAATGATTCTTAATTCTGTTCTGTTTTATTTTCCATTTACTTCCTTCTGGCTTTCTCTATTTTATTCCATTCATTGTGGCTTTCTCAATCATGCAGTATTTTTACTTTATTGGCTTTAAAATCTATGGCATCATCCATTCTTTATCAAAGCTACACAGTTTCCTCTAACACTACATTATATAATAAGCAAAATATATTTATTCAATGATGGATGCTGCCTTGTATTTCCTTAATTACTACTTATATGTTAAGTAACACTCATATTTTAGTGCTCTTTCTCTCTCTCATTAATCATTCATTATTACATCATGATACAGTGAGTATTATAGAATTTTATGTACAAAATATGTATATAAAAGCTGTAGGCTTTTCTAAATAAAAGTATTTATTTCACGTCTTTATGGATTGCTGGTATTAAATTAACTTTCTGATTTGTGGCCCATCAAAAACACCAGCCATTATGTTATTATAACTTAGGCCATGGAATGTTGTACATATGAATTTGAAACGGTTACCTTCCACATTAAGAGCTTTGACAAATTACTTCATTAGTCCTAGTTTAATATGAAGGTGTGGAAAGATGATTTTCTCTTGCTCAACAAGTGGTTGGTGTATGATATTCTCTCCAACAGTCAAACTTTTCCTAACTGGTCAGAGTTTCTGTTCCCAACGTTTGTCTCTTGCTTGGCTATCTCATAAACACAGGAAACACGGATATTTTGTATACCTTCCTTGTTGGCGTAATAAAAAGTTGACCATTTTTAGATCCACACGTATGACCCATTTGTATTCATCATACTTAAGTAAATCTAACAAAACTTTTTATGCAATCATAATTCTCTTTTAAGTGCACAGACTGACCAATAGGAAGCGCATCAAACAAGTTTCCATTATAGAGTAATACACATTTTAGACTCTTCTTTGAACTCTCTACAAAGAGTCACCATTCACTAGGATCATTCTGTTCAACACCCATCATGTTTAACAATCCCACCATGTCACAACAGTAAACAAAACCTTTTCCAGTTGTAAAGAATGCCAAGAGATCTTCTTTGTTCTGATAAAAAGTCACATTTGTTTCTTTCTGCAACAAATTCTTCTCTTTAAGCCTAGAAGCTAACAGTTCTGATAACTCTTTTGTCAGTCCTAGATCTCTAAATCATTAAGTTCTGCCTGGTTGAAGTTTTCATATTCTTTGGTTGATGTTTCTACAACGTCTATATCACTGTCATGTTCATGATTTATATCTACTTCACATACATGACTTTCACCTTGCAGTGAAGGTAGATCCTTGAAAACGAGTACTGGTATTTCATCTGAGTGAAGCACTGGATGAATTGCTGAATCCAGATTTGGGTAACTTACTTTCTGTCATGTTCTCTTCCTATAACAAGAAGTCTTTGTGAGACAAAAGTAGCAAGCATTTACAAGGCTCTTACCATATCATAAGAATGTCAAATGTTAGTTGTTTTCTTGTGCCCTTTGTCCATTGGCATAGATTTTTGACACAGGGTTCACATACATTGTTCAGGACCCACTATTTATCCTGATTACCCAGTTTAATCTTTAAGCCAAGTAGGATCTTTTCACAATGTCACTAACATTCATTCTTTGACTTGGTACTGTAAAACACTCACATATATAGCAAAAAGAGTGAGGGAAATTCAAACACGATGCTTGTTTTACACTCCTGCATAGTGATATTACTGTCGGAGTGATATTACTGTCACCTCCTCTGGGAAAATGAGTCTAATAGATTGGAATTTAAATCCTGATTTCTATAGAAATTTATTGTTTCAAGGAAACATTGAATTTGGATTACTTTTAATTTTTACGATTATAGATAATTTTGATGGAGTTTATTTTCTACCTATTTTCATCATTCATTGTACCTGTGCATCTTCTGCACACAAAAGCTATTTTCCCTGTTAACCTTCCCTTGATTTTGCTGCACCTTTCATATGTTTAAAGCTTACACTGGTTGCATTTTATGGAGTGTCTACCTACATCTTTTCTACAGATTGAGCATGGCCATCTACCTGAAGAGATTTGTGATTTGTCTGCCTTCCTCTTTATATATATATATATATATATATATATATATATATATATATATATATATTTATGTATCATCATCATCATCATCATCATCGTATATATATGTGTGTGTGTGTATATATATATATATATATATATATAAATGGTGAGTGCTCAACAACGCATTGGTGGATATGATTTCTTTATTTGTGAATTAAGGCTACCATTTGTTTCATGTTAAGAAAAGTAGGAAAATATCCTAGTGTCTTAGTAATTTTTCAAGCCAATCATATGGAGAAAGGTGTTCACCTCCATTTTGGAAAACACAGCCTCTCTCTCTCTCTCTCTCTATATATATATATATATATATATATATATTTATATATATATATATATATATATGTATAGATATATTTATGTAGGTATAAATTATATGTGTGTATGTGTATAGATATTTGTATATAGATGTATACATATATATGTATATATTTATTTAGATACGTATTTATAAGTATGAATGTGTATGTGTATATATATGTATGTATATTCATGTGTGTGTGTATATATATATATGTCTATATATGTATGTATGTTTATGTGTGTATATATATATGTGTGTGTGTGTGTCTACATGTATATACATATATATATATGTATTTTGTATGTGTATGTATACTTATATGTACATATATATATATCACATACAATGATGATAGTATTTGGTAATGCATCATTTGCTAGTCTCTTGTCAAGAAAATGCATGACTCAATAATTGTTCAAGAAAACTTATTCATCAATGCTTCAAATACATTTCATTTCATATTGAGAGTAGACAGAAAATTGTAATTAGATGACAGGTGCTATATAATTCCATTTAGAAGGTAACAAACATTGCATATTATGTGAAAAATCTGTAAATAAAAGAGGCAAGAGGTTCTTGAATACTATAGTTGTTTCAAAAGCTCATTGGATGTTTCTTATGTAACATTATGGCTATTGGGTACACACAACTTTGTTGTGGAAGATTGTCTGCTGTAGAGAAGAAATCAAAGACAACCAGGCTAGTGGCGGGGGGGAACAATAAATGTGGAAGTGGAGATTTGAATTGATAAAGAACCAATGGTATGCCTTTCTCACCAGTTACCTTAGTGATATATATAAGGTGCAGTTTCATTTCATTATCAGCATGCTCAAATTGCTGTAGTGTCTACAGTAGTTTATAATCTCATTAATGTACATATGCCATCAAAGATGGAAATTTGGTGTACTGAAGGGGAAAAGTCAATAAAAGATAAGGACAAAATAAGGATACCATGGTACGTTACTTGCATGTATACACACACGAATACACTAGTTCACATACAGAAAGTAAAAAGAGAGAGATAAACTATGTAGACATGCACATGCTAAGCATATCACTACATGCATATAATCATAGGTATAGATATACAAACATATGTAAGCAAATATGCATATGTATATTCATACATATGGCTCAAACAGACAAAATATATCGACATATTTATTCCATAATGCATATGTTAAAGAACAATAAAATATAGGAACACGTATATATATATATAAATGTAAACCTTACAAATGAATACCATCATACAATATTAATATTATAATATGAAGTATATATGGCTGCTGACATATTGTTGAAGCATTTTCGTGTCACTAAGGGATTTTTATTTGATTTGCTTCAAAAACATTGAATGAGATATGATTTATTGAGTGTATTTTCAATGTATTTCTGCTTTTGCTCAAAGCATTTCATGCAAAGAGAGAATGTGAGATGCACATGCCCATGCATACACACACACACACACACACACACACACACACACACACATGTAGTTAACATCTTCTCTATCTTAAAGGACCAATTGCTTTTCTACACTTATATTTGTATATTTTATATATGTATATCATATATATATATTTATATACACACATATGTGCATTATATGTGCATTTTATATATATATATGTAATGCTCATACATAAAATAAATGCACTTGTACATCCAGTAATTCATCATTCATGCATAATTTCTTCTATAGATATTTTAACTGCATCTTTCATTGTAATTTGAATGACTGTCATATTTTCTAACATTGTCTGTTATTTTCCCTCCCTCTGATAAAAAGTAGAAATTTTTTCTTTGTGTGTGTGTGTGTGTGTGTGTGTGTGTGTATTTATGATATGATATAAATATTATGAAATTTTGTCAATGAGAATTGCAGATAAACAGATTTATTTGCTCTCCTTTTGATGTTTATGGGTCAGTTCATAATTTGTATCAATACTAATTGTTTCTCCTGCTTGTCCAATAACTGAATCCATTTTTAACTTTGGGATTGAATTCATATTCTTGTAACCCTAATTTTTATCTGGATCAGTTGTTATTAGCATGTTTGTTAAATTGTAAATATGTATATAAAAATCTTTTGAGTTTCTTTCAATTCATTTTGCATCATTATTCTGTATTTTGGTCTAATATTTAATTTTATGTAATCATGATTGTTAGAACTGAGCACTACCATCATAACAATGATGTTTTTTTGTTTCCAATCTTCCATGAAATGATGGGGAAATATTATCTTACTTGGAAGTGGGTGAAGGTTGGCAACAGAAAGTGTATCTGACCATAAAAAATTTGCTACAATAAGTTCTATTCAATGCATGCAAGCATGGAAAAGTGGACATTAAAAAGATGATGATATATAAGGCATGTGGCTTGGTGGTTAGGGTATTTGGCTCATGATCATGAGGTCGTGAGTTCTATTCCTGGCAATGTGCTGTGTCCTTGAGCAAGATACTTTATTTCACATAGCTCCAGTCCACCCACAAAAATGAGTAGTATGTGAATTTCAAGGGGCCAGCTTTGTCGTGCTGAATCTCCTTGAGAACCATGTTAAGGATACATGTGTCCGTGGAGTGCTCAACCACTTGCACATTAATTTCATGAGTAGGCTGTTCTGTTGATCAGATCAGCTGGAACCCTCATTGTTGTAACCAATGGAGTGCCAGTTATATATATATATATATATATATATATATATCATAAGGTTTTTAAACTTTTAAATTTTCATATTCAAAAGAGACAGAGACTTCAAATTCGATATATCGATTTATTCACCACTCTATGTTAACATGAAATGATGGGGAAATATTATCTTACTTGGAAGTGGGTGAAGGTTGGCAACAGAAAGTGTATCTGACCATAAAAAATTTGCTACAATAAGTTCTATTCAATGCATGCAAGCATATATAACCTGTCTGTCTGTAAACCTCCTCTTATAAACTAAATGATGAGACACTAGTTAAGTAATTTTTATCTTACAGAGATCTTCTATATGATTAAATTGAAAAGAAATTGAAGGCTCTTTTTTTAAATGACCATCACTCTAAACAACTTTAAATTTATTTCTTGACATGATTATTTTTAAAAGTGTGCCATATAATGATCATTTCACAGTTCGGCATTGTCCAATATTTCTTTGATGTTAATTTTGAATATCCTTTATAAAAATTGTATACACATCTATTTGAAACAATTAAGATATTAGAGAAGAATTAGTATGTGATCATAGATCCAAATAATGTTTCTTTAATATTCACCTATAACTATCTGCACATACTTTTCCTCTTAAATATTTCATGAGAGGAATGTACTTGGAAGACAATAATACATGTCTCTATCAATTATGAAAGGTGTTGTGTACAGAAAATATATTTAAATAAATTTGGTTCATTTATGACAAATAAAACAAATATATAACAGAATTATATATGTGCACTTGTTAAAGAAATATTTTGTAAAAGTTGTAATATTTCATTTCTTTCAGATTTCTGTTGGATATTATTAATTTCCATGCTTTTCTTAAACAGTAATGATTGTTTATTCTCAGTGGCATTCTTGCTGTAAACCAGTTTATATGTATTTGTACAGTTTTTACATTATTATTATTATTATTATTGTTGTTATTATTATTATTGTTATTATTATTTTATGTTTGACTTTTGCTTTGCATTTGTATAAGTTGGCTCCAAGTCTCACCCAGAGACCTCAAGAGACAACAAGTTAGAAGTTTGTGTTGGTGTTATGCCTAGGGTGCCATATATTTGGTTTTGTACATAGTATTTGTCTAGAGAATGTGTAAGAAACCATTATTATTATTATCATCATCATCAGCTTTGTTTACATATGCAACAATGGTCTATCATTCCATTTACTTTACTTCATACATTATATATATATATATATAAATAAATTTTATGGAATAATATGGTGTATATTCTGAAGTCTCTCCTTCATTTCAGTCAATAATAGAAGAATTTTTATTTATTTAGGTGTAGAATGATAAGGTATACTAGTGATATTGTGTACTAATTTTACTGTTTATGTTAATGTGTTTTAACTGATACAACTTACCTCTCAGTCATAATTACAACTTTGTCAGTTGTTATTAGATTTTGAAGTTCATTATAATGATTGAAGCTAAATATATTTTCAATTTCTGATGATATTTATCTAATTTTACCTATTGTGATACTCTTTTGCTATGTATTTAATACTGCTAAGTATTTGTTGAGTAGAAAACTGCTGTGAATTGTAGTTGCAAATAAAATAGTTGAAAGAAGCAGACGTTATAGAAGTTATTTTACTACCTATCTTTTCTGAGTTCAAATTACTCTAATTTCATTATCACTTCTTGTTCCATCAAGGTGATAAAACAGTACCACTCTTGGAATCAATCTTTGTTAAATTAATCAAAAGCAATTATTTCATGATAGAAGTCATGAAATTGAAATATTTAGATATTTTGTTTATTAGTAGTGATTTTTGTTTTGACAGCTGCTCCTACAACACCCACAAAAGTACTTTCAACTGGTAAGCAATCATTATTAATCATGGATCACGAATTGTTCCAGTTAATCATAATTTTCAGCATGTGGACACTAACAGAACTTATAAGAATATTTCTTCAATTCTTTTCTGATTTCTGATATTTTCATTTTGTAATGCGAAGGCAAGAATATTCTAGTTTCTGAATATTTGTTGAAATATATTTATAGGGTTCATATGATTATAGTGTTTTCTCAAAAATGAAAAGAATAATATTAACAAGCAAAATGATCTAATTTTTATAATTATCATTAAATTTGAAGAAGTTCGAATTTTTGAAAAAACCAACAACAAAATAATGTCTGGTTTCAGATCATTTTAGAAAGAGTCAATTAGAACAACAGTTTTGTTTAATTTTTTTATAAATTGTTATACAAATTTAATATCAATTTTCCAAATGTTGATTTTAATCTGTTCCATTTAACATCTCTAGCAAGTTAATTCCATTATTTGTATTGAAAACTGCATTTTACTCTGGATAAGAATTTTAATTTGTACACACATATTCAAATTAACAATCTTATGAGCAATATTAGAAATAGTGCAAATTTAAAGTATTGATATTATAAGCAAATGCTTTAAAGATAATAATTTTATATATAACAATAACATATCTATTCATTCTTAGTCGGCTTTGACAGATTCAATTGTGAATATGTGATCACTGTTTTTGTCATCAAAAAACACCGTTTCCCTTTAGGTGATGTGTGTTCAAACATGCAATTATCCAATGATGTAAAACAACAGCAGTCAGATAAATGAATAGATGTGTTCAGATTTTCACTGCTTGATAACCAGTGTTGGTGTGTTTAAGTTCCCATAACTTAACAGTTTGGCAAAAAAAGTTTGATAGAATAAGCATCAGGCTTAAAAATATAAAAGTACTGGGGTCAATTCATTCAACTAAAGTTCTTCAAGGCGGTGCCTCAGCATAGCCACAGTCTAATGACTGAAACAAGTAAAAGATAAAAGATATATATATATATATATATATATATATATATATATATATATATATATCTGTGTGTGTCTTTGTGTCTGTGTTTGTCATTGTCACCCCGTCAGTGCTTGACAACTGATGTTGGTGTTTATGTGTCCGTAACTTAGTAGTTTGGCAAACAGGACTGATAGAATAAGTGCTAGGCTTAAAAATATAAGTGCTGGGCTTGATTTGTTCGACTAAAATCTTTCAAGGCTGTGCTCCTGTGTAGCTGCAGTCAAATGACTAAAACAAGTTAAAGAAAAGAATATATATATATATATATATATATATATATATATATATATATATATATATATATATATATATATATATATATATATATATATATATATATATATATATATACACACACACACACACACACAGTATTGGCCAAAGACATGCACAAAATAAGTTCAATATGCTCCAGAATTGTCAAAGACATACTTCAATTTTTCTAAATTTGTATAAAGTAAATAAAATAATAATGAATACACACGTGCATGTACATGATAACATGAATAATAATCTTAATAACACAATACAAATAAAATGTCACATGTTTTGGTGCACAAATTTTGGCCCATCTTGTATGTTTTATTTTTGTTGAGTTAATCTCTTGCTACTCTGAATTTCACCTGTGGATGCACTCTTTTTCTCAACTGTTAACACTAAATGTCTGCTGCATTTAACCACAGATTATATAGTTATATTCTTTAAACAATACTTGTATAGGAGTGGCTGTGCGGTAAGTAGCTTGCTTACCAACCACATGGTCCCGGGTTCAGTCCCACTGCGTAGCATCTTGGGCAAGTGTCTTCTACTATAGCCTCGGGCCGACCAATGCCTTGTGAGTGGATTTGGTAGACGGAAACTGAAAGAAGCCTGTCGTATATATATATATATATATGTATGTGTGTATGTGTTTGTATGTCTGTGTTTGTCCCCCCAACATCGCTTGACAACCGATGCTGGTGTGTTTATGTCCCCGTAACCTAGCGGTTCGGCAAAAGAGACCGATAGAATAAGTACTAGGCTTCCAAAGAATAAGTCCTGGCGGTGCTCCAGCATGGCCACAGTCAAAAGACTGAAACAAGTAAAAGAGAATAAAAGAGAATACCCTTCAGCCCTACCCAATATTTACAGTTGTTGCCTATCTCTAATCTCCTCTCTCCACATCTCTTACTCCTTATCCCTCTTTTCCGTTCTGGCCTAAGTTGGATCAGTCAGCATGCACTGATGGTCCAGAGGGGTTGCACCAAGCTCCAGCGTCTGTTTAAGTATGATTGCTACAGCTGGGATGCCCTTCCTAACACCAACCACTTCACAGAGTTCTTTTATGGGTTCTTTTATGAAGCATCAACACTTAGAGGTCACCAAGTACCTGCAAGACAAGACCCCTTAACTGACTAGGATATGTCATTGAGGGATATGAAAATATGATAAAGAGATAGGTACAGATATATTGCTGAAGATGTGAATAAATAGCTTCCTTATCTGGGAAATGAGTTGTGAGGTTAAGGTACAAGTTGAATAGAAAAGACAGAATATGTGTGTGTGTGTGTTTCTACACATACACACTAAATGGGACTGAATATCAAATCAAAGTATTGATATTTGTTAGGTTATTAAGGTGATGAACTGGGAGGATCATTAGCAGACCAAACAAAATACTTAGCAAAATTTCCTTCATCATTATTCTGAGTTCAAATTTCATTATGGTCAACTTTGCCTTTCGTCCTTTCTGGATTGATAAAATAAGTACCAGTCCAGCACTGGGGTCAGTGTAATTGACTGTCCCCTGCTCCAACAAAAATACAAATTTCAGGCACTGTGCCTATAATAGAAAGGCTATTAATAAGGTTATTTTGTTGCCAATATTGTGAAAGCTACATTAAATAAGGAATAGAGTTGTAAGTTTTCTAATTCATATCATATTATATATGCATGGTACTTGCAATGATTAACATCTTATTCTCTGAATTCAGTGTATATTACTTGGATACTTTGCTAGAAAGAAGTTTTATAGATTAAAGGTTGTAGTTTTATTGTAAAAGATGAAGGTATTGGAAATATTAAAAATAGCTCTATAATTTTTCATCATACTTTCTTTTCTATGTGTAATATAATTCAAATGAATCTCTATCATGTTCCAATTGTGTTCTGATTGTTCGATCAATGAAACAGCCTACTCATTAACATGTAAATGGTTGAGTATTTTACAGGTATTCTTAATGTAAAATTTTGGGAGAATCTGCATGACAGAGTTGACCCTTTCCGGGCTTCCAGACAGTTTTCATCTACACAATTTCACTAACAAAACTTAGATTACCTTCAGTCTAGATGCTTTCTTAGGGTGGGATGTTGTAGGAATAGAACTGAGATCTCATAACTGAAGAGCAAACTCTCTATTTGGGTACATTTGTGTGCTGGTACTGTAAGCAACAAGTTCATTTAATTCTTAAAACCAACATGTATATTTGATAACCTGAAAGGAGATAGCTATCACTGTTGTTAGTATCAATTTAACTTCCCTTATTCCAGAGGTGATAAAATAAAGTACCAGTCAAGTACTGGATAGAGGCATGAACAATATAACTGACTAAATATGCTGCTCTGCAAAACTAAGCCTTGTACTTATGTTAGGATTATTTTTATGATGTAAAATGGTTGAGTGTTCTGCTCTGCTGAGTGTTGGAGCAAATATTTTGATGCATCTAGTTGTATTCCATTTAGTTGTATCGGTGCTCTAATCATATCATCCTTGTTATCATACCATGTTATTGACTATATCCTCCCATAAAGTTATATTCTTCTACTATTTCTATTATAAATTGCCTAATTGTTTATTTAAATATATCATAAAATAAAAAGATAAAAAGTTAAAATATTGTTGTCTATCTATTCAATATGGTTTACAATAGATTTGCAGTTATACATTGTTAATCTGTGAAAAAAGTATTTTAGCTTATTAATATATTATGCTAAATTTATTTTGTTATTTAACAAAATATGGTGTAATTAGCAACAATTTTAAGAAAACTTTTAGGAAAACTCCACAGATATCATCAACTGTTAACAATTAATTGTTTATTGTTAAATTAGGTTATTATAGATTATAGGGATATTATCTTTAATGTAAGTCACTAATTATATTAACTGGTCACTTCCAGTTCCAGCATGTTACACACTGAAATTATTTATTCACATCTATTTTCCAATTCTAAAATAACAGACTGAAATCAATATATGGACAATTTATTATTTGTCCAGATACATTAAAAGTTTAAGTGAAATGTAACAGCCACCACTAAAAACTAAATGAAGATAATGTTTGTTTGTTTTTTACTCACCTGGCAGTTGTTACTTATTCTTTGATTATTATTATATTGACTCAAACCTTGTTTATTACATATCACACTAAACCTGTCTAACAAATATATGATAATACATGCAAGTTCACTTCAAATTTTTATTCTGATTTTAGAAATTAAATTTTATTTTTACTCTAATAAGAAGAATTGATTTTAGCAATATGCCTTGGAATTTACTTAGTTACTATGCTTAATTAGATAATATAATTGTCACTTCACTTTTAACATTTTCATGATATGAAAATAACTTTATATCCAATGATGCCTGGCAATATTTAAAGTAAAGTTTAGAAGTGTCTTTAACGAAAGCTATGTTAATGTAACACAAGCCAGTCTAAATTCTTAGTCTAGAAGATGAAATGTTATTGTCCCATCAGATAATTATTTTGGCCATCTTTATTTGAGCTAATTATTAATACAGCAGGTTTGATCCCAGTCATTGGCTAAAACATATTTACTAGTGTTGAAAAGAATCTTTTCTGCTTTAGTTTGAATATCTTCGAATGAGTGCTTTATTCATTTGGACATTACAAGATTCTATCACAGTAATAAGAAGCAGTAAAAAACAACATATATTATAAAGTAAATTGTTGACATAATTATGATATCACATTGAAATGTATTGTGTTGAATAATTTTGTTTGCCAATGAATTGTCTGTAATAATACTGATATTCATAAATACAACAGCAAGATGATAAAAGATATGTTTTATTCTATATGGTAGCTTAGGTGCTGTTAAAGTTGGAAAAAATTATGTACAAATGATACCATGTTATTATGCATATTTATTAATATATTAGATAATATAATTTTCTCAGGGCCACCAGCACCACCTGTGGAAGTATCAACTGGTAAGAATTTAGTAATTAACTATTTATAAAATTAAAACGTGTACTCATCAATTAATGCTAACACTATTATTATTTACTAAATATTTTAAGAAATATACTTATCTTTCGTCCTAGGTATTAGTTATTGTAGCTTATGATTTTTATCAAACATAAGCTGTATATTATCTAAAAAAATTTATGAATTCACTTCAAAATTTCTTCCTACATTGTGCCTGATATAATCGCTGACAAATTCAGTAGTTGATCAACTAATTCATAATCATGAGTTGTATTAATATTTAGAAAATCGACTGTACTTATAGACAAAGCATATTTACAATTGCTGGAGTTAGCATGATTATGGCATAAAGATAATATAAGGCATGAGTGTATATGTATATATTCATTGTTTGTGACAGTTTTGAAATCGCCAATCACCAGCAGAACATACATTCATATATTTCAGTGTTATTTTTGTATCATAAAGGAAAAAACATTGTTTTCACCTCATGTTAGTCATTAATTTCTATGCATTTTTAATATGCATAAGCAAAGAATTGATACTCATCTACAAATTGTACATAAGGTGATGGATTGGATTAACTGTAAGTTTGTTGAATAGGATATCTTGCAGTATCATTCTGGTTCTTTGTATTCTGACAGCAATTTCTGCAATGACACAGGTGTAAAGTTATGTTGAATGTACTTTTCACTTAGACACTATAGTCTCTCTCTCACACACACAAACACAAACACACCAGCTCAGGTTTACACCTTGGAGAGAGACTTACAGGTGCAGATACTGAGACTTTCTATAACAACTCTTCTGTTTAAGAATGTTGGTATTCTGAAATTCTTTTCCTAATTATATTTTCCTGCAGTTGTTGAATTTCCACATTTAAGTGGAACATAAACAGCATCAGACTTGTCAGTTTCAGAGGGCCATAGTTAATACCCCTTCCTCCTGACTTAACATTACAAAGAAAAACACTAAAAAGAGTTATTGATTTAAAGATTTATCAATGTCTGTTAATTATCTGCATAAATTATCTTCTGTCAGAGTCTCAGTATTAGCTATATTAAAACTTATCCTCATCCAAGGTACAACATATGTGGTTTCAACATCTCATGCAGATTTCTATTAATTTAACTTGACACTTCTAATCATAGATGGTGACACATGAAAATTAATAATGCATGTTTAATTACAATTATAATTCTTTATAATGATAAAATAACTTCCATTTATTTTTCACCCTATATATTGGTGTTGTTGAATTTACAGTGACATAATACATCAGTTCAGAATGCTGTATTTTTCTCTAGGTTAAAATGTCAATTAGAAATTACTCATGTTATCTCAATTATTTTATTACATATAGGCTCAGAAAATTATTAGATTATAGTTATAAATATAAATAGATTTATATTTCCAGAGTCCTGTTTAAAAATGTACCTAATTACCACTGAAACTGAATTATTAGATAATATTAATTTATCAAAAATTAATGGAAATAAAATTATAGAAAATTATTTACTTAGGTAGTATAAATATATATACTGCCATGCCATTTGGTTTTCTAATGAGAACGTGATTTATCAATGTAAAGTCAATATTGTAAAAATTCCTTAATTATGTTAAAATGAGATCGTCGAATTGCTGATCAAATCATAAGCAAAGATATAATTTCCATAGCTCCTCTATATAAAGCTGAGAATAATTGATAGATTAATTTAATATGAATAAATATTAATTAAGATATTTGCTTTGTATGCTATCAGTAACCAAATTATCATTACATATGATATTGTAAAATTTACATAACAGTTTATCATATAAAAAATTTTTTTTTTGAATTATTTTAGTATCTTAATAAATTTCTAGCAAAATCTAATTAAAAGCTCATTCTTTAGTGAAATTCCTATTTACATATTTAGTTTTATACTTCTTTAATTCATAACTGGCAATAAATTACTATTTGACAAAAATATAGCTGTTAATTTTAACTATGAATATAATTTAACTTAACTACTTTCCTGTGCATTTTATATACTAATAACCAGAGATATATTCCTAATATTTTCATTAAAGCATATCGTTATTTATAATTAAATATATATGGTTTTAATAAAATAATCTCTGTTGAAATATAATTTGTTAATTCATATAATGATGGGTATGTTGAAAAAATATACACATAACACAATTTTTGGGATATAAGGAAGCATGATGTATAAGTGACTATTACAGCTGACTCTTCATAATATCAGTTTTCTAAATCAGCATTTCATGTTTATATTGTCATGTATGTCCTCTTTCATATTTGTTTTGTAAATTAATATATTGCTGCATAATATGTATAATATATGTATATATATATATATATATATCTGATAGTTTCGCCAAAGTTATAAAATGTAATTTCATAATTTGTTTGGTATGAACCTATAATCTTATGTGGAGGCACAATGGCTGAGTGGTTAGGGCAGTGGACTCGTGGTTGTAGCATCACTGTTTCGATTCCCAGAACAGGCATTGTGTTTATTGAGCGAAAACACCTGAAGCTCCACAAGGCTCTAGCAGGGGGTGGTGGCAAACCCTGCTGTACTCTTTCGCCACAACTTTTTCTCACTGTTTCTTTTGTACCTGCATTTCAAAGGGCCAGCCTTGTCACACACTGTGTCACGCTGACTCTCCCCAAGAACTACGTCAAGGGTACACGTGTCTGTGGAGTGCTCAGCCACTTCAACGTTAATTTCAAGAGCAGGCTGTTCCATTGATCAGATCAGCTGGAAGCCTCGTCGTCGTAACCAACAGAGTGCCACATTTTTATTACTTGATACATTATTTCTACATACATGAAGAAGTCTTTGGGTTATCTTAACGTGCATTTTGTAGAAAATGTCAGATATAGTGATGATGTTTTAATAAGATTATGTTATTTATTGCTGCAGAAAAACAAATGACTGGCATATGTTGTAAAAATATGAATTAACCATTTGTGAAATGCATAGTGAGAATGTAAAAGTCACAGGAGAGAATGATTGATTGCTTGTAACAAAACTAAAAGCATAATAAGCTATCTAGAGAACCTTTAATTTGTATTTAAATAATGTATAAGAAAAGTGTAATTGAAAGTTAGCAGTTTGTAACTGTCATTAGTCTCAAGTTGTATGTGTAAGAAAGCCTTTATTAAGATAGTATAATATAATACTGCAAACACAGATCACATCAGAAGGGGTTAACTTGCATTGCTGACTATGACTTTTCCTGGAAGAAAAATTACCTGAGAAACTTGTCATTTTTCAAGGGAAAGATTTTACTCTCTATATAACACATGAGTAACATCAACCTGTTTTAAAATCTTGTAAACTTTGTGTGTCATTATTATAAAGTTAATACATTACATGTTATCAAAATATGCCTGTTGTATATCTGGTAATTGCTAAAAGTTGTGGCAAATATTTTGTACCATTTTGAAATAGATTTAAGATCATACTTCTGTAAAGAAATTTTGTTTCTGCTATTTACCATTTACATCACTTGAACTATTCATATTTTCCAAGTAGTTTCTATTCTTCTAAATCATTTTCTCTCCTATGTCTATTAAAGTAAGCCTCATGTTAGATCACTGCTAACATACAAGAAATGGTACTGTTGCTGCACACATTAAAATCTGAGATCTTATCTAAAAGAATGGCCAGTCCATTGATTGGAAAATATTTAGCTAGCTTTTCTCTACAGTCACAAGCTTACATATTTGCTAGTTCTTCTACCCTAGCTACAAGAATCTCTGCTTCTCTGAACTAGTCAATCTGCTTCAATATTTACATCGCCTGCTCTTTTTTCCTTCTCTTCCTGTTCTCTATTGTTGTCGTGAGAGTCATTGACAACCCTGGGGGATTGGAAGAATGAACTAGCCAAACTCTTATGAAGAATTGAGGCTGGTAGTCTTGCAAAGTATGTCACGCGAATACATTGATTTAACCTCCACTTCATTAATTATATATCCAACATGTGTCAAGGATATAAAAGTGGCAACAAGATGTTCGAAGCCTGCGTCAGATGTTTAAATCCTTCTTTTTGATATGAAACCAAAGAAAATATCATTAACATGGAAGACTTGTTGGCTTGCATGGTGCAGTTGCAACAGCAACAACAACAATACCAACAGTTACAAAACCACCTGTAAATCCACCTGTTTTACATATTTACATGGGAAGTTTTATTCTAATATATGACCAGGCTTCATTAATTCACCAATGATATAATACAATGTTATAATTCATGAAACTTATTGATAAAAAGATATTCATTTTCCACAACTATTTTAGTGAATAATATACAGGTTAAGATTGTTGATAATAGTATAATAGTCATGGTCTCACTATTACCTTTTAAATGATGTATAATCATCAAATAGCAAGCATTGAATAATTACATTCATACCAAATATATATGTATAACAAAGAGTTATTAACGAGGGCTCATCAATCCTGGCAAAATACTTTATAAGCTCTCTGTTAATACAAATACACCAGGCTAACAAATTTTTTTAGATTAGTAAAGGACGCTGTGTATGCTTCTGAGAGGGTCTGAGGCTCATCACTATTCTTCTTTGTAAACCCAAGGTTGTATTCCTAGGTAAACTGGTTTTATACACACAGTGATATACAAGACAAGTTATAAATAATGATCATTACATATTCCTTTATTATAGTAAATTCCACTTACAGCTGTTTTTGAGAGTATAGGTTCATTCTTTGATTGGTTTACTCAATTGGTCCATTGATCAATTGAGAAAAATTAAATGACCTTAAAAAATGATACTATCTTCAGAGCCATAGTATTCTTCTTTGTTTTTCATCTTTTTTTTTTTTTTTGTAAATAATGAGGCAGTTTTTTGCTATTCTAATTGATACTATGTATGATAAGGAATGTATTAATTATATAAAAACATATGTTATCCTCAGTCTCTAATTATTCTATGGTAATATGATGCTATTATGTCAGTGAATTGTCAAATTTCATATTTTATAGCTCCTGTAGTTCCAGTTAAATTTGTAGAATTATCAGCTGGTGAGAGTTCAGAGTTTAAATTAAATAGGAACTAAAAATAACATTAAATTTTATATGTTGCATCCCATATACTATTTATACTAGAAATTATAAATCCTCTGTCATCTTAATGATACCCTACATAGATCTAATTAAATTGTGCATAATCAAATTACTTACTATATTATACTATGATGGCCTATAATATACATATAATTATTTTGAAATAATTATCAAAAAGTGATCAAAAAAAATTATTAATTTGATTTTTAAAATTCTTTTACAACATTGAAGAACAACATATTTTGTATAATGCTAGATATGTTAGCCTGAATTCATGATAATATTTTATGAAACTTAAATGTGTGTTTCAGATCATATATTGATAGTTAAAAATTTTTCCTTTAAATATTAAC
Source organism: Octopus bimaculoides (assembly GCF_046866305.1). Taxonomy (NCBI): domain Eukaryota; kingdom Metazoa; phylum Mollusca; class Cephalopoda; order Octopoda; family Octopodidae; genus Octopus; species Octopus bimaculoides. Next base: position 28,985,686 of record NC_142950.1, on the reverse strand, counting down.
TTTTACATTTTGTAAGGAATACAAATTTCACCCAACGAATTCATAAACAAAATGTGATACAATATCTCTTTGAAGTATTTGAAAATACATTCCCTTTTTATCTCACATATAAGATGATATATTTTTAACAGTTGCATTTCCCCCTGTTATACCCATGGAAATTAAAGCTGGTAAGAAAATTAGTACCTAACAAAAACTGAACTAATATTAATGACTATGAACATTATTTAACTTAACTGTACTTTCATGAAAATATTTAAAATGAATGTTATATTCTTATAACCACAAGTATATTCTTAATATTATAATTAAAACATAGCTATTAATAATTAAATAACTGGTATAATTTATATTTGTGAAAAATAAATAGTCTCTGCTGAAATGCATTTCAGTAATTGTAATGAAGAATATGTAACAAAAAGATGTACATACTATAGCATACATATCATTTCAAATGCAATAAAATATGTTTTATGTGTCCATATTCATATTCATATATTATAATGCTTTAATCTCTGTTTTAAGCTATTTAATTTAAAATATATTTATTAAGTCATCAACATATTTCTAATATTTTGAGAAATACTAAGGCAGCAGCTGGTAGAATCATGAGCATACCAAGCAAAGTGCTTAGTTGCATTTCATTTCTCTATACATTCTGAGTTCAAATTTACTGAGGTCGACTTTGTCTTTGAACCTTCCAGAGTCAATAAAATAAGTATGAGTTGAACACTGGGGGGGGGGGGGGGGGGGGTCAATGTAATCGACCCCCCCCCCCCCCCAAACTTGGTGGCCTTGAGAAATACTGCCAAATTTAGTGCAATGATAATTTACTGCTACAAACCCATGGCCTGATAAATTAATTCCAAATTTTCTCTGAAATACTTATTTTATTATTTCTAACATTTTCCCTAATATATAATAAATAAAGTAGACCATAGTCAGCCCACATAATAGAGTTCTTTTAATACATTGTTGTAAAGAAATATGTACTCAAAATTTTCTAATTCAAACATAACTATGAATTATATTGTTAACAATAATATAAAGCAATAAATTAGTTTTTATTATATCATACTAATAATTTTACTAACACACATTATCTAAACAATGTTGTGTTATTTAAGATGCTGAAAGTTTATATTTTAGTAGTGAAGCAAATGGATGATTTGGACTTCAAATTACATTATTAGCACTATTGTGGCCAAAGTACTTAGTGTGGGATAATTCACTATATCATTAGTGAAAGCCTTATAAAGTTAAAAATGATTTGGGAGCTCTTGGCTTTGAGTTTTCCATTTCAAAAAGTAAAAACAGAAATTTTTGCCTGAGCTGATTTATGTTTATGTAATCAGACATAATTTCCATTAGTAGGCCTGCAAATTCAGTTTCAAGGCTCAAACTAATGACTGACACATAAAAAATATATATACATCTTATAGCTAATTAAGATAGATCGTTTAATAACTCCTAATGTTCATCAACATTTTGGCATGAGTTTGTCCCTGGTAAGATTGTTTCACAGAGTTTATCATATGACATATATCCTCACATTTAGAAACATTTATTATAATTCCAGTAGTGAAGGAAAATTCAGTTCAAAATTGTTTTCATTAGATCAATTGTAGCTGTACCTATTAATACAGGTAATTTATTCTTGCCTAATGATTCTCCTCACCTAGTAATTCTAGTTATTATATTGCAAAACTGTTTGACTGCCACAACAAAATTCTCTCTATGGAGGATATCAATGTTGAATATTGATCACTAATTATTCTAACTGAGTTCTTCAAATTTTAGCATGGTACACTAAAAATAAATAATACACTTAAAATGTTATTTCATAGTTATATATTCATGTTTCAAAATATCAGTATTGTTTCAGATGAATTCTATAGAAACGCAGTGGTTCAGTATTGAATGCTACATGATGTATGCTTACATATTGTCTTATAATATGCATCTACCTAATTCCCAGACAGAACCATAATAAGATTATGACATTACATATGATCTGGATAGAGCTGGTATTTATCTTTTAGTTTGATGTAATATAGATTGCCTTTATCAGTGTTAATCACCAGATTTCTTATTTAGATAATCCTTATTCATATTCTTCATCACATCATTTACTTTCTTAGTAGTCAATAACTATGTTTTAATTATTTATATGTGAAAAAAGATTTATTCTCGTCTATAATTAGAGAATATTGAATCTCCAGTGATATGATAAAATGTCATAATTCATGTAATAAATGATAATTCACTTTATCAAATTATACTAAGCTAATGTGATTAGTTTGACAAACTAGATAACATAATATTCCCAACTTCTCTTTTACTTGTTAAACATGTTTAAGTATTAACAGGTAAGAAATCAGCAAGCAAATTCAGCATAAGATATATGTTACAATACATTGTATATTTATAACTTTTATGGCATATCTAAATATTCAGCCCTTCAGGATATAAATAAACCGAAATCGTTTAATACATAAACCATCTTTAACTTTGTGTTTATCATAATTAAAATCACTCGAGATGGTTTGATAAATTGTGCTTAAAATTTGATAACATATTTAGACATAACCTGACAGAATATTTTTAAATATTTTCATTTTCAATTGTCTATAAATAATAAGAATTTATGATCTATGATTATTGATACCATATATAATAAGGAATGTATTAATTATGTAGTAATATATGTTATACTCAGTGCCCAATTATTCTTTGGTAATATGATGTTATATCAGTTAACTGTCGAATTTCATATCATTTTCTTAGCTCCTGCAGCTCCAGTTAAAATTGTGGAATTATCAACTGGTAAGAATTCAGAGCTTAAATTGAATAGGAACTAAATGTAATACCTAATTATTTTAAATGTTACACACCCCATTTACTATACATACCAGAAATTATAAAATACTTCATTAATTTTGTAATTCCCTATTAAGATCTGAGTAAATGTTGCATACTCAAATTACTTCCAATATTATATTATGATAGGCTATAATATTCACAAAATTATTTTGAAACAAGTATCGAGAATAATAGAATACTTTAATATTCTATATCTTCACTTAAAAGTTCTACATTAATAATTCACCTCATATATTTTTAAAATCTTTGAAAGCTATATTTGTATAATTCAAGATATGTAAGCCTTAATTAATGATAATATTCTATGAAACTCAGTATAATGATAGTTTAAATTTTTAAAGTTTACTTTTATATGTAAGGAATACAAATCTCACTTTATGAATTTCTGAACAAAATTTGATAAAATGATATCTTGTTAAGGTATTTGATAATATATCCTCCTTTATCTCACATATAAGAAAAAATATTTTTAACAGATGCACTTCCCCTTATTATACCTGTGGAAATTAAAACTGGTAAGAAAATTGACTAATAATAGAAACCATGAACATGATTCATCTTGACAGTACTCCCATGTTGAACAGCTAATGTATATGATATATTGTAATAACTAGATATATTCATATTGTTTCAAAGGAATTCTTCATTAGATACATACTGGTTCAATATTGAATAGAGATTATGCTTATTTCCTAATTTTTATAGGTTTCCTAGCAGAAAATTTTCTCTAAGTTGGTTTATATTAAAGTAATCAGGCAAATTTCCATTACAGTGGAATTTCAAATTCAGTTTTAGAATTCAAATTAATGTTATACATGCGCATGCGTACACACTCACACACACACTATACCTAAATGCTAAACATCATTTAACAACTCTTTGTTATGCTCAATCACAATGTATTATTGAGTCACAATTAAGACACCACACACCAAACCCACACTGATTCCATGAGCAGAGACACTGACAGCATCCTCCAATGTTAATATGCTAATCTTCTCTCTGTGGACAGTGAGAAAACAAATGCTGCTCATATCAAGAAAACATCATCACACTACACATTCTTAATCAAAATCAAATATGCAACTAGAATCCTCATAATTGTTTTAATTGGTGAACCTTAATACCACCAATGATCCCTCCATATATATAGATCTGCTTCACATTGCCTGGCTCTTCTCTTTTGAACCAGAAGATAACTCAGTCTCCAACAACTATTGACAATCTACAAAGCTGAAGTGAAGCCCACATCTGGGACAATACTGGTGCTGCATTCAATGACATCTTAGAATGTATCTAGGAAAGAGTCATTTGACTGATTGGCATAAAGTCATTCACAGACTTTTGACTCATAGGCATGCTGACTACTTTATTTGTCTTTTCTACCACAATTATAATGGTAGCCAATCAAATCTGTTCCTCAGAGCTGGCTACATTTTGTCCCCCTCCACTCAGACCTCACACTGATAATAATGCCTAGGCCATTCTTTCTAGAAATATTATTCTAATCTATGATTGAGATTATATTCTGTCACCAATGTTAGAATTTTAGTAAAACTTAACCCCCCAATGATCTGCTTTTTCTCAGTTATTTATACATAGTGATATAGCCTAGCATTACTCAGTGTTTAATATTTACAGTTTCACTGTATGTATAATACTAGCAGGAATTAAATTTAGCATCAAATATTTTTTTACAATATTTGTCATATTTATGACAAATCTAAATCATTCCTCATTTATGACATCATATAAGAAAGGCTAAATCGTACACATTCTTTGTATCTTAAACTGAAAATATTGATAAAAGTTTTCTTAATTTCTACATGAAATTTGTAACATATATGTTATACTCAGCCTCCAGTTATTCTATGGTAATGTGATGTTATTATGTTAGTAAACTAACTTATTTCATATCATTTTCATAGCTCCTCCAGCTCCAGTTAAACCTGTGGAATTAACAACTGGTAAGGATTTAGTGCTTAAATAAATAGGAATTAAATATAACAGTAAATAATATACATCCCATATGTACTATATGATATGATATATATATTATATATCCTGATAGACTATAATATTTACATCAAATTATTTCTGTACCAAAATAGAAAATGTTTTATTTGAATATATTTTTTGAATTCTTTTGTAAAATGGACTTAAATCATGCATGCTCAAATTAGATTTATTCCATAATATTGGTTTAAAAATTCCTTATAAGGTTTGATATGTAAATCTATAACTCATGATTTCAAATGCTATCTCACATATAAGAAACTATATCTTTAACAGCTGTACCCCCCACTGTTATACCTGAGGAAAAAGCAACTGGTAAGAATTAGTATCTGATTAGTATGTAGCTAATAATTCTAACTACGATCACTATTTTATTTGAGAGTACTTTCCTGCACAATATTTAATGTGTATGTTTTATTGCAATATGCACATATATTTTTTTAATATTATTATTAAGACATGGTTTTAAATAATTAAGGAAATATTATAATTAATGACATTAGCAAGTTTGTTTGGTCTACTATGTGCTATACTTTTGTAATTCTAATGACAGGGAAATTACAGAAATATTTGCATAACATATTTCATGCATTGTTATAATTATATTTGGAGCACAACCTAAAATTAAGATGCTCTTTGTTAATATCACTTATTGTATATCAATATTCATGTCTATATTACTGTTGTTATACTTGTTATCATTCAGTAAAGGTACAGTATGTGATTTGTTTAAGAAATGGAGATATGTTTCTAAGTACTGTTGATTTGTTGGTACAAAGCCATTGCATAACAACATTGTTCCAACTTATTGCATAATGACATTGTTCCATATTTGTGATGCTATGATAGGCTTATTTGAACATATGTTATAAGACATATTAGAAATAATAACAGGAAAAAAATTTCCAGTTTCCAAAACGTTTTTGTAATCCATATCTGTACACATAATAACACATCCATGTGTATTTTCTAAGCAACATTGTATTATCAGATGCCCCTATTATATAACTAAGCCAACATTCCTTATCTGAATGTATGTATAGTGTGTATATAAATGTATATAAATATAGTGATATTGAAGACACTGAAGGTGTTTATTATAGTTGGGAAAATAGGAGATGATCAGTTTATTTAATATTACTAGCACTTAATTGTGAGTGTTGTCACAAAGTCTTGTGTATCAATGGCTGGTTTTCTTACTTCACAGCACATGCTATTGTTTTGTAAAATTCACCATAGACAGTTATAGCTGAACTGTAAAATTATAAATGCTATCTTATTATTTTTAGTAGCTTACAATATTGGTAGCTTGTTAGTAGCTACATACCTTTGAGTTTAGTAATTTGAAAGTAAAGTAGCAATACACTTACAGCCTTTACTGAAGTAAAATACTTGTTTCATATCTTATTCATGTTAAAGTAATCAAATATAATTTCTGATATAGGGCTCTGGTGTGCCTTCATCTTACTCATGTAACTGTGTTTATGGTCATCAAAGTTTTTGCCAGAATTATTAGTTCTCTGGGTTTGTTCTACAGCACACATTGGACTCACTTATTTGAGTTTCAGTAGTGAAAGATAATTCAGTTTGAGAATATATTCACAGGATAAAATGCAAATAAATATTAAGGCATATCATATTCTAAAATAACAATTATAGTTATCATAAAACTTTATTATCACACCCACAAAAATTCTTCAAGCAAAAACAATCATATATAAGATATCACCGTTCAATTTTGATCACTAAATGTTTTGAGCACCTGAAAGTTTAGTATGTTATACTTGGAAGTTAATAAAACATAATTACAATTTAAATTCAGGTTAATATACTTTTACATTTTCGAATTTCTTGGTGTTTTGTTAGAATGATTATGAGCTATAGTTACATATTGACTCAATATTAGATAAGTATGTTGCTGCAAAAGATATGTTCTTTGACACAAATGGTATAATCTAATGATATTTTGTAACCATTTACCTATTTTCTAGTCACTTATACTACAATAACATAATGAAATTAATACAACCTGATTGCTATCTCAAGATTTTCACAGATTTCGTATAAATAATCCTCACATTTGTTACATAGTATTGCGTTGGATTTATTGCTATATGAATTGTCTTTGTTTGTTAACCTTCAGAAAATTCTTAATTCAATCAGTCCTTATTATTAAATTTCTTCATCTCATCACATTATATCATCATCTCATTTGTTACTTGTTTTACATATTTACACAGGAAAAATATACCTTTAATTTATGTATTGAATCACCAGTGTCACAATTCTCATAATATCTATCCCCCAAATAATCCACTTCTAATCATTCTAAACAATGATGTATCATTAATCCAGTTACCTAACATTACAGACTTTCAAATATTTAGTGTCACCTGATACAACTTGAGCAATCAAATTCAATATCAAAAGTATTTAACAATATTTATCACATTAATGACATATCTAAATTATTTCTCATTTATGATGTCTTGAAAGAAAAGCTGAACCACAAAACACATACATGATCGATCTGTACATCCTTGCCACATCTCAGTGTATCTTAAACTGAAAACATTGGTGAAAGTTCTCTCAATTAATTCTGCATAAGATTAGAAACATGTGTTATATCCAATCTCCAGATTTTCTGAGGCAATGTGATGTTATTTTGTCATTGAACTCATATTTTATATCATTTTCATAGCTCCTCCAGCTCCAGTTAAACCTGTGGAATTAACAACTGGTAAGAATTTAGTACTTAAATACATAACAACTAAACAAATTAAATTATATATGTCCCATATCCCTTCAATTTAATTGATATATATATATATACATACTGATATGATATGATATTATATATATATATCTTTATATATATACACACACACATATTATTTATGAGCTGAATTAAATCATTTTTTATTTTGATATATTTTTTTTAATCCTTACTAAAATTTACTTAAACCATGCATTATCAGGTTACATTTTTTTCTATGATATTAGTTAAACAAAAAAAAACAAAACGATATATCTTTTATACTGATTAATACATAAACCTGTAACTCATGATTTCAAATGGTATCTCACATATAAGAAACTATATCTTTAACAGCTGCACCCTCCCCTGTTATACCCGAGGAAAAAGCAACTGGTAAGAATTAGTGTCTGATGAATATGTAGCTAATAATTCTCTAACCATGATCACTATTTTACTTGAGAGTACTTACCTGCACAATATCTAATGTTTATGTTTTATTCCAGTATGTGCATATTTATTCTCAATATTATTATTATGACATTGTTGTAACTTATTAAATAAAAGTTGTAGCTAATGATATTAGCAAATATAATTGGTCTGTGATGAAGTATAATTTAGTAATTCTAATAATAAAAAAATTAATAGAAATATTTACATAACATTTCTCACATATTTAACTACATATATAATGCAATGTGTATATAATAGAAGATTCTTTCCTAATATGGCTTATTGTTCAATCAGTATTGGTGTATTTGATTTGAATGACTAATGAGATTATCAGTGAAACACTAAGTACATATGTGCCATATTTTGAGGACTTCTGTAAAGAAGAGTGATGCAATTAAATACAAAAATATATTCACTGGATGAAATGCAAATAAATATTAAGGCATGTGTCATATTCTAAAATAACAATTATAGTTATAAAACTTTATCACCACAAAAATTCTTCAAATGAAACAATCATATATAGGATACCAGTGTTCGATATTGATCACTAAATCTTCTAACCCAGCAGCTGAGAGCATGTTACACTTGGAAATTAATAAAACAATTATTTGTCATACAATCATAGACTTGTGTGGACAAGAAATATTAGAAATAATGATGACAATGGTTTGTTTTCATAACAAAGTTGTTTTTATACATTTTGTGATGTAGTGTGCACACCGTTTTGTATTTCAATTATGTCCATAAGGTCTGTATTATGGCAAAGAAAACAGGAGATCATAAGCTTAATAAATAGCACTATATTATGGTTCTTGTCACAAAGGCTTCTGTATTAACAGCCAAGTTTCTTTTTGGTTCTGAGCTGATGCTATTGTTATATATTACAGCATACAGATGTACTATAATAGTATAAATCATAGCTTATTGTCTTAGGTACCTTATTAATTTTCAGTTTATTTTATTGCCAGCTTAGTAGCTTTATACTTTTCATTTAGTAGTTTGAAAGTTGTTTTCTTCATAGACTAAGTTTCCACTTGATCTGCACAGTTGTTCCTCCAATAGTCCCTGTCCTCAATTGCTGTCTCCAACTCAGGAACTGATTGGCCATTGCTGGTCACTAGTCTGTCAACATATGTTGTAGCTGGTCAACTTCTGCTCCTGTTGCCATGTGTTGGTTCCCAGAGTAACTCATCTCTGGTATATTCGTTCCTGGCCTATTAGTAGTACCCAGCAAAACTGGCTCTGACTACCTTTGATATGGAAGGAATGACGCTGTAGAGGTCTTTACAGGTCACCCTCTGTTGTCATTTGATATTAAATACATGTCAGAATAAAGGGGTGTAGCATCCGTCTAGTTGTTCCTGCAACGTTTTTGTCAAGGTCTAAGTTAATAAGCAATATATTAACTGTCTTCACTTACACACATTTTTTTTTCTCATCTGTTTCCTGTTTAAGTCATCAGAGATAATTTCCAATGAGGGTACCAAGAATACATTCAACTAATAGATAGAGCTTACATAACATTATGTTCATCAGACTTTTCCCAGCAGTTTACCTGGAATTAGTGGTTCAATGACTTTGTTGTACAATGCACACATTCAATTCAGTAGTGGAGGATACTTAACTTTCATAAAATCTTCACTGGATTAAAATGCTAACACATATCAAAACATGTAACATTCCCAAATGACTTACAGTTACCATACATAAAACTTTATTGTCATAAAATCAGAAGTTTTTTTTTAACCAAAATCAGAGATATATTTCTATATCATTGTTTAATTTTGAACACTAATTATTCTAACTAGTCACCTGAAAGTTTAGCATGTCACACTTGGAAATTAATAACACACTTATAATTACAAATTAACTTCAAGTTAATGTTTTAGGGTGTTCAGAAAGTAATTGTGTTTTTTCACCACTATGAAATATGAACCAATCGATCATGTCAGTGCCAAAGTAAAATGGGTGAGAACTGTCTAGGAATATATCATCTCTTCTATTTGACAGTGTGTCATTCATAGTTATTTCAGTGATTAACCCTATAGAGGATAAGAACTTTATGAAAGAGCATATTTGCCATTGCTTATTGTATGAGTTTCGAAAGAAAAGTACTGCTACAGATACAGTGAAAAACATTTATGAAGTGTGTCCAGATGCAGTGAAAGCTTGTACGTGTTAGTTGTGGTTTAAGAGGTTTAAAGTTACATATCCAATAAGCCTCATTCTGGAAGATGTCCCACTCTGAATGACAGCCTTTTGAATGAGACTATTGTATTGGATCCATGTCAAAATACCAGAGATTTGGCACAAAAATTCAATGTGTCGTGTTCAACTATCCACAAACATTTCAGGCAAATTGGGAAAACATGCAAAAAGGAGATTTGGGTTCTACATGAACTTATGCTTGAAAACGGAACACAACATTCCACCATCTGCAACAGTCTTCTAACCAGGACTAACAACCTGTCATTTCTGCAATGCATTGTTACAGGTGATGGAAAATAGGTTTTGCATCATAACAGAAAATGGAAAAGGTAATGGTTATCACAGAATGAGAAGCCAGTGCCAACACCAAAACCAGAACTCCATCCACAAAATCCTTGCTCTGTGTTTGGTGGAACATGAAAGGTATCATCCATTACAAGCTACTTGAACATGGAAAGACCATCATATGTTTGTTGCCAACAACTTGATTGTGTAAACGAAAAATTACGTCGGAAGTGGTAAAGAGAATAGGTGTTATTCTCCAGCATGACAATGCATGGCCACACTCTTCAAAACAAACCCAAGAAAAATAAGATCATTAGGATGAGAAGTTCTTCCCCATCCTTCATACTGATTTGACTTAGCACGTATGGATTTCCATCTGTTCTGATCACTAGAACATTTTAGGAAAGGTGAAACATTCAGAAACACAGAGGAAGTTGAAAACAGTCTTTAAGACTTTTTTTTTCCCAAGAAAAGAAATAGGTTTCTTAGAATACAATGTAAAAAAGTTACTTTCCTGTTGGGCTGCAGTCGTTTAAAAACTATTCAGATAAATGTACTTTACATTCGTTTTTGTATCCTTTCTGGGAAAATGCAATTACTTTCTGAACACCCTAATATTTTTACATTTCCTAAAATATCAGTTTGTGTCAGAATATTTATCATCTCTAGTTACACATTGATCTAATACTGAACAAGTATGTTGCTCTGTGATGTATGATTTCTGACACAAATATAATAATTTGATGAGATATAATTGAATTATTACATTTTGTAACTGTTTACCTAATTCCTTGTCAAAGATACAACTGTAACATAATAAAATTAATACCATTTTCAGAATGAACCTGATGGTTATATTTTCACAAGTTTGCTGTAAATAATCATTATAATTGTTACAATTGTATTAGATTGATTTTCATATACATGCATTGACTTCAAGAAGGTTAACCACCAAGGGATTCTTCATTCAGCCTTATTGATTTTTTTTTTCATCTTATCACATATCGCTCCTCATTACCTGTTTTACCTAGTTCAGTAGAATCAAGCACATTTCTAATCTGCGATCAGATTTTATTATGTCACCAATGTCTTAATTCATGTACTATTTTGCCTGAATAATCCCATTTTCTAGTTTTCTGAGTTAATAATGTTTCATTGAGCCAGTAACCTAATATGACAAACTACAATATTTCATATTTCAGTGTTATCTAGGTATTAGAATCAGCTGATAAGAATTCAGCAATTAAATTCAGTATGAAATATTTTTACCAATATTTTCCACATTTATGACATATCTAAATTATTACTCACCATGTAAGAAAAACCAAACCCTAGAATATGTAAAACATCTATACATTCTCATCACATTTTTTGCATCTTAACTGAAATTATTGATGAAAATTATATAAATAAATTCTGCATAAAATTAATGACAAATATGTTAAATCCAGTCTCTATGTATTCTTAAGTAATGTAAATATATTATGACAGTGAACTAACTTATTTCATATCATTTCCTTAGCTCTTCCAGCCCCAGTTAAACCCGTGGAATTAACAACTGGTAAGGATTTAGTGCTCAAATATATAGGAAGTAGATATAACATTTAATGATATATATTCTATGTATACTATGTGTTATCCTACAACATATTACATATCATAATATGATAAAATATATCTAATTTCTGTACTGAAATTAAAAGACTATTTATTCTAATATTGTTTGGATTTCATTACTAAGACATACTTAAACCATGCATAAATAAATTATAATTTTGTCTAGTATTAGTTAAAAAAAAGTCATGTATCCTTTGTTCTGATTAATACATAAACTCATGATTTCAAATGCCATCTCACATGTAAGAAACTATACTTTTAACAGCTGCACCTCCCCCTGTTATACCTGTGGAAAAAACAACTGGTAAGAATTAGTATCTGATGAGTATGTAGCTAATAAGTCTAACCATGATCACTATTTTACTTGAGAGTACTTTCCTGCACAATATCTAATGTGTATGTCTTTTTCTTACATGCAATTTATATATTCTCAACATAATGATTGTGACATATTGGTTTTAATAATCAAATCAATGTTGTAGGTAATGATATAAGAAAGTATAAATGGTCTGTAATGATGTATATCTTAGTAATTCTAATAATATGAAAATAACAAAAATATTTATGTAACATATTTCTCACATTGTTTTACATTAATTTGTAACATGATATAAATATAAACAAATACACTTTCTTAATAACTTATTATGTTAATGAGTTTATCATACGACACACACATTCAACACAATTATGTGACTTTTAGTAGTGATGGATATTTTAGTTTAAGAAGGCGTGGCTGTGTGGTGAGTAGCTTCCTTACCAATCACATGGTTCTAGGTTCAGCTCCACTGTGACACTTTAGGCAAGTGTCTTCTACTAAAGACTTGGGCCAATCAAAGCCGTGTGGGTGGATTTGGTAGACGGAAACTGAAAGAAGCCAGTTGTATACACACACATATATATATAATCAAGGTGCAGGAAAGGCGTGATCCAACAGGAACAGTAATCTGAGGTACAAAAATTCCAGCAATTGGGTACTCCAAATCCAGTTGAAAGGCCAGGATCTATGTGAGCCTACGTTATATAAGTTCAAAAACAGGAAAAAGACAAAAACCAACGTGAGGATGTGATGCAGATTGTGTTACAAGACGCTCGGGAAAGGAAAGACAGAGAGTGTATGACGTTTCGAGCGGAGCTCTTCGTCGGAAACAAGGAAAGTTCAAAGAAGGGAAAAACGGAGGACGAAAAAATCGCCACCGATGTCACGAGGTTACATTGTAGAAGGACCGGAAGAGGAAGTGATGGAGGAAAAGTTCTTTCTAAGACAGGAGAGTGAAAGAGGGAGGTAAATATGTGTGCGTGCACGAGGGACTGTGTGTGTGTGTGTGTAATAACAGAACGTGTGTGTGCGTGTGTGTGTGTAATAACAGAACGTGTGTGTGCGTGGTTTGGCTGTTTATCTGTTAGTGTGTGTGTGTGACGTAGTGGAAGGAATTAGTAGCAGGAATACTTTGGGAGTAGTTGTGGACAATAGTCAGTAGAAAGTAGGCAGGCAGTTTTTGAGTATGTGTGTCTGTGTTGTGTGGGTGTGATTTCCTAGCAGTGTGTGCCTGTATTTTTTTGTGCGTGTGTGTGTGTATGTGTATATGTATGTGTGTGTATATATGCTTGCGGTTTGCTCTGTGGATCGCACGTGGGTTATTTCGTGTGTGTGTGCGTGTATGTGTTACTGCTTGTTGTGTGTGTAAGTGAGTTCGTTTCTACATGTGTGTATGTGTATGTGTGTGCGTGTGTATATGTATGTATACTTGTGTGTGTGTGTGTGAGTGCGTGTTGTGTATGTGTAGGAGTTATGTGTGAGTTCATTTGCATGTGTGTGTAGTAACGCACATATACACAACATACACACGCACGCACAAAAACACACACACACACACACGCACAAAATACACACGCACGCACACATACACAACACCTACGACCCCACACAGACACACGCACACACACAAAAGACACATACACACCGGCGCAAACGAACCCACATACACACACATGCAAATGAACCCACACATAACTCCTACACAAACACAACACGCACTCACACACACACAAGTATACATACATACACACACACACATACACACATGCACACACAAGACACATACACACATGTAGAAGCGAACTCACTTACACATGCAAATGAACCCACACAAAACTCCTACACACACACTCACACACACATACGCACAAACACGTTCTGTTATTACACACACACAGACCCCCGCGCACACACACATATTTACCTCCCTCTTTCACTCTCCTGTCTTAGAAAGAACTTTCCTCCACCACTTCCCCTTCCGGTCCTTCCACAATGTAACCTCGTGGACATCGGCGCCGATATTTTCTTCCTCCGTTTTTCTCTTCTTTGAACTTTCCTTGTTTCCGACGAAGAGCTCCGCTCGAAACGTCATGCACTCTCTGTCTTTAATTCCCGAGCGTCTTGTAACACAATCAGTATCACGTCCTCACGTTGTTTTTTGTCTTTTTCCTTTTTTTGAACTTATATATATGTATGTGTATATATATATATATGTATGTATATATATATGTATGTATATATATATATATATATATATATATATATATATATATATATATATATATATATATATATATATATATACACATACACACACACACACACACACACACACACACATATATATAAATACAGTGTACATTTAAACACATAAGAGGTATCCATCATAGGATTCCTTCATGCTAGAAAGAACAGCTAAGTTCCAAACCACTATTAGAGATAAAATTTCGAAGAGAATGAAAAATAAAAACATTTACCTTCTATATATATATATATATATATATATATATATATATATATATATATACGTATATGTTTGTGTGTCTGTGTTTGTCCCCCCTGCCATTGCTTGACAACTGATGTTGCTGTGTTTATGTCCCTGTAACTTAGTGGTTCAGCAAAAGAGACCAATAGAATAAGTACTAGACTTACAAAGAATAAGTCCTGGGGACGATTTTTTTTACTAGAGGCTGTGCTCCAGCATGGCCACAGTCGAATGACTGAAACTAGTGAAAGAGTAAGTGAAAATGCAAAAATACATCAAATTGTTACATATTCTCAAATGATTATTACAGTTACCATGCATAAACATTTATCATCACAAAATCCAAAAGCGCTTTAACCAACATAAAATATCATATTTTTTTAATTTTAAACACAAATTATTCTAACTAGTCACCTGAAAGTTTAGCATGTCACACTTGTAAATTAATAACACTCTTATAATTACAAATTAACTTCAAGTTTATATATTTTTACATTTCTTGAAATATCAGTTTGTATCAGAATGTTTATGATCTGTAGGTACACGTTGATTCAATATTGAAACAATGTGTAAATGGTAAACGGTATGATTTCTAACATAAATGGTATAATCTACATATATATATGTTTAAATTATTGTATTTTCTTAACCTTTTCCCTAATTCCTAGCTCCAGACATGACTGCAGCATAATGCACATAATACAACTTTCAGAATAAATCTGATAGTTATCTTTTCACAAGTTTGCTGTAAATAATCATTATATTTGTTACATTGTATTAGATTGATTTTATTGTGACATGCATTGTCTTCAAGAAGGTTAACCACTTAGGAACACTTTATTCACTTAAACCTTTTTCTAAATGTTTTTGATCTCATCACATTACATCATCTCCTCTTTCATTATCTGTTTTCCCACTCTTCCAATCTATCAGGAGACTATGCTGATTGATTATTGTCATAATTCATGGAATTTTTATCCCACCTAAATCTCATTTTCTAGTTTTTTTTCTGAATTGATAATGTATCATGAAGATTGTTGCCTAACATTAAATACTGTGCATTATTTCATGTTACAGTATTATCTAGTAAACCTGTATCAGCTGGTAAGAATTCAGAAATTAAATTCAGTGTTAATATATGTAACAATATTTTTACCATATTTATGACATATTTAAAATATTACTCACTCATGTTACCATGCAAGAAAAGTTAAACCATAGAGTGTATAAAACATCTGTACATTAAAATCGATTCTCATGTCTTAAACTGAGAATATTGATGCAATTTTATTAATAAATTCTGCTAAAATTAGTGCTAGTATGTTATATTCAGTCTCTAAGTAATGTGATTTTATTATGTCAGTGAACTCAGCTATTTTATATCATTTACATAGCTCCTGCAGCACCAATTAAACCTGTGGAATTAACAACTGGTAAGGATTTAGTGCTCAAATAAATAGGAATTAAACATAACATTTAATTATATATATCATATTATTTCTTTACTGAAATTAAAATCTTCTTTATTCTATTACTTTTTTGATTTCATTAGTAAGACACTTAAACCATGCATAAATAAATTATATTTTTGTATAAAATTA
This sequence comes from Octopus bimaculoides, assembly GCF_046866305.1. Classification (NCBI taxonomy): domain Eukaryota; kingdom Metazoa; phylum Mollusca; class Cephalopoda; order Octopoda; family Octopodidae; genus Octopus; species Octopus bimaculoides. The sequence goes on along the minus strand of NC_142950.1, from coordinate 28,969,061 downwards.
GTTTAAAAAAAGTAACATATCCTTTACACTGATTAATGCGTAAACTTATAACTCATGATTTCAAAAGCCATCTCACTTGTAAGAAACTATATTTTTAGCAGCTGCACCTCCCCTTGTTATACCTGAGGAAAAAACAACTGGTAAGAATTAGTATCTGATGAGTATGTAGCTAATAAATCTAACCATGATCACTTTTTTACTTGAGAGTATTTTTCTGCACAATATGTAATGTGTATGTTTTACTGCAATATGCACATATAATCTGGATATTATTATTAAGATATAATTTTATAAATAATGAAGTCACTTTCATACTTAATGATATTAACACAAATAAGTATCTTTGATGAAGTATACCTTAATATTTCTAATAATATAAAAGTCACAAAAATATTCACATAACATGTTTTATACTTTAAGATTTGTGTATTACAAGATATATATAACAGAAGACTTTTCCTTAATATCATTTATTGTATATCAGTATTCATGTATACACAAATTATTCCATGTAAAGTATGTTGTTTGATTACTAATGAGATTATCACCACAGCACTAAATATGTATTAGTACTATTTTGAGGAATACAACTAAGAACATTGAAATCGCTCCATATTTTACTGCAATAACAAACTTATACAGACATATATTAAAGAAATAGAAATATTGATAGGAATAGACAGTGGTCTATGTTCATGTGTATATTTCTAAGTCATGTTTTTATTATATAATTATGCTCACATTTATTGTCTATGAGAATTTGTAATTATTATCACAAAGACTTCTGTATGAGATTACTAATTGGAAGACTTAGAAGCAATTAGACTACTGCATTTTATCTTCTATCTTTTACTTGTTTAAGTAATTTTGACTGCAACCATGCTGGGGCACCACTTTGAAAAACTTTAGTTGAACACATCAACCCCAGGTCTTATTTTTTTAAAGAGTGGTATTTGTTCCATTGGTCTCCTTGGTCTAACTACTGAGTTTTTGTGCTTTATACACACCAGCACCAGTTGTCAAAACGTGATAGGAGAGAAACCCAGGCATACACGTGTATCTATATCGATATATACAATGGTTTCCATTTACCAAATCCACTGACAAGGCTTTGGTTGGTCTGAGGCTACAGTAGCAGCCATTTTCTAAAGGTGCCACACTGGGGACTGAACCCGGAATCACATAGTTGGGAACCAAACTTCTTACCACACAACCATGCTTGCACCAGAAACAAATTTGTTTTTATTTGAGATTCCTTTTAAAGTAATAAGATAAATCGCATGGTTTGGTGTATCTTCAGCTAACTGATAGGCACATCAATATTTTCACAACAGTTTGTACCTGGAATTAATGGTTCTCTGAGTTAGTTGCACAACATATATTCAACTCAGTTGTTGTAACTTTAAGAAAATATTGGCTAGATGAAAATGCAAAAACATATAAAGATGTGACATATTCTCAAATGACTATTACAGTTATCATGCATAAAAGTTTATTATCACAAACTCCAAAGTTCTTTAACCAACATCAGTAATATATAGAATATCAATGTTTAATTTTGAAGACTAATTATTCTAACTAGTCACCTGAAAATTTAGCATGTTACACTTGGAAATTAATAACACACTTATAACTACAAATTAACTTCAGGTTAATATATTTTTTCATTTCCTAAAATATCAGTTTGTGTCAGAATGCTTATCATCTCTAGTTACATATTGATTTAATACTGAACAAATATGTTGCTCTCTGATGCGAAATTTCTGACACAAATATAATAACTCAATGGGATGTAGTTGAATTATTACATTTTGTAACCATTTCCCTAATTCCTACTCAGTCATACGACTGTAACATAATGAAATTAATAAAATTATCAAAATAAACCCATTGGTTATATTTTCACAAGTTTGCTGTAAATAATAACCATTATACTTGTTACAATTGTATTAGATTGATTTTCATAAAACATGCATTCACTTCAAGAAGGTTAATCATCAGGCGATTCTTTATTCACTTGAACCTTATTACTAATTTTTTTTGATCTCATCACATCATATCATCTCCTCTTTTATTATCTTGTTTTAACTATTTGCACAGAAAGAAGCACTCTTTCAATCTATCACCAGACTGTGCTGATTCATCATTGTCATAATTCTTGCAATATTTATCCCCAAATAAGGCAACAAGCTGGCCAAAACATTAGCACGCCAGGCGAAATGCTTAGCGGTATTTTGTCTGTCATTATGTTCTGAGTTCTAATTCTGCCAAGGTCGACTTTGCCTTTCATCCTTTCAGGGTCGATAACTTAAGTACCAGTTGCATACTGGGGTCAATCTACTTAACTGGCCCCCTCCACCAAAATTTCGAGCCTTGTGCCTAGAGTAGAAAAGAATATTTATCCCCAAATAATCTCATTTTCTAGTTTTCTTCTGGATTGATAATGTACCATGGAGCCTGTTGCCTGACATTAAATATTGTACAATATCTCTGCTTCAATATTATCTAGGAAACCTTTATCAGCTAAGAAATCAGCGTTTAAATTCAGTATGAAATATATTTACCAATATTTACCACATTTATGACATATTTAATATATCACTCATTTATGATAACATGTAAGAAAAGTCAAACCATAGAATACATAAAAGCTCTGTACATTCTCATCTCAGCCTTTACATCTTAAACTTTAAAATATTCTTGAAAGTTTTACAAGTAAATTCTGTATAAAATTAGTAACGTATATATCATACTTAGTCTCAAGTTATTCTTAAGTAATATGATGTTATTATGCCAGTGAACTCATTTATTTTATATCATTTACAAAGCTCCTGCAGCTCCAGTTACACCTGTGGAATTAACAACTGGTAAGACTTTAGTGCTCAGTTAAATAAGAACAAAATATTAAATTTAATGCTATATATCACACACACACACACACACTCTATGTGATATCCTAAATTAAAATAGGTATTATCATATGGTAAAATATTTACATCAAATTATTTGTGTGCTGAAATTAAGTCCCTTTATTCTAATACTTTTATCAATTTCATTAGAAAGACATATTTAAATCATGCATAAATAAATTATATTTTTGTATCCTATCAGTTTTAAAAAAGCAAAATATTCTTCATAAAGCTTAATATGTAAATCTCTCATAATTTCAAATGCTATCTCACATATAAGAAACTATATCTTTAACAGCTGTACCTCCCCCTGTTATACCCGAGGAAAAAACAACTGGTAAGAATTAGCATCTGATGTATATATAGCTAATAATTCTAACCATGATCACTATTTTACTTGAGAGTACTTTGCTGCACAATAGCTAATGTGTATCTTTTATTCCAATATGCACATATATAATCTGAATATTATTATTTAGATATACTGTTATTAATAATGAAATCAGTTTCATGATTAATGATATTTACAAATATGATTTATGTGAAGTATACCTTTGTAATTCTAATAATACCAAAATAATAGAAGCACTTGCATAACATGTATTTCACACAGTTTTAATTCTTTTGTAACACAATATAATCATTTCTTGTATATCAGTATCTATGCATATATAAGCTATTTTATGTAAATTATGTGATTTGATTACCAATGAGGTTATCACCATGGCACTAAATACTTATTTGTCCTATTTTGAGGAACGCTGTTAAGAACAACGATGTGATTACTTCATATATTGGTATGATAGACTGATATGGATATATATTATGGGAAATAGAAATAGACAGTTGTTTATTACTTTTGTTTCACCAATGCTTGATGCTTGCAATATGTATCCCTCTCCCTCCAATTCCTGTTTTATAATTAGTAGGAAGTACTTATTTTATATAATCTGAGAGAGAGTCCAAATTATAGTGAGGATTTGCTGGTATAAATATTTCTGACAAAATATCTCCATATTTGTGAGGTGCTCATCAGTTGTTTGTATGTATATTTTAGGAGATGCTAAAAATAATACGAAAGTAGATAATGGTCAATCTGCATAATCCATGGTTGTAAGGTATCATGCATTATGCTTTATACTTCAATCATGTGTCTATATATTTCATAGCAGCATAGTTAGTAGTACTTAAGACAATTTAATTATGCCACTCAGTATAACACATAACTGAAATTGCAGATCCGGTGGTGATTTTCCCTTGGATAGGAACTGTATTCAGAGGAATATAGTATATAAGTGTTCTGTTCAAACTATTGATATTACATATTTCTATATTGGTTCAACTACTGATATTGTCAAAGAAAAGGTTTCCAAATTCTTTATCTTTAGTATCTTTTAAAATTCTATTACATGATATTAATTGAAATACAATATATTCTGCATAATACTAGATATTTATGGCTATATTCATTTGTCCAATTGAATTTAATGTTATATATCACGCTGAATAGGGCTAATGTTTATCATATAATTTTTATAAGTTTGTTGTAAATAATCATTATTTAAATTAATATATATTAGATTGATATTTCTGTAATAAAAATTTTCTTTTTTAATACTAATTACCAAAAGATACTTTACTATTGAATGTATTCAGTTAATTCTTCTTATTAATATTCTTTATTACATCATTTTTTTTCTGCATTGATTCAAGTATAATATGCCAGTGTCATAATTTATGCAATATTGAATCATAAATATAATCCACTTTTTCTAATTATTCTAAACAATTACATTGTTACATCCATAACTTAACATAAAAAGTACTACAATGCTTAAAATATTTATAACTTTTATGATATAGCTGAATTAACTGTCATTTATATCATGAAAACACAAGCCATAGAACACATGAACACGTGTACATTTTCATAACATGACATGTATCTTAAAACCTTTCAAAAAGGTTGTATTGATAAGTTTTATACAAAATTAAATAGTGTATCAATTACTTTGACATTTTGATATAATTTATTTGCCTTCACTATCAAAACCGCATATAATAATAAGAACTGTATTAAAAATATGATATACTCAGTCATCAATTATTCTAAGGTAGTATGATGTTATTATATCAGTGAACTCACATATTCTATATCATTTCCATAGCTCCTCCAGCTCCAGTTAAACCTGTGGAATTGACAACTGGTAAGAATTTAGTGCTTAAATTAAATAGAAACTAAATAAATATGAAATTAAACGATACATTATATATCTTATATACTATTATATATATATATATATATATATATATATATATATATATATATATATATATATTTATATATATCCTTATATCCTATAAAATCCATAATATTATATCTGTGACAGAATTTTAACATCTAAAATTCATGACAAAGTTCAATATAAATCATTCATATATGATTAAATTATTTCTTTTATATCATAGAAAACATAAATAAAATATATTTTTTAAATATTCACTTTTTTGTTTTGCAAGAAATATAAATATAACAATTATTTCATAAATTATGTTTGATATAATATCTTAAGATAACTTCCTTTTTAATTATGTAAAAATACATGATTTTTTTATCTAATATATAAGATAAAATATTTTTAACAGCTGCACCTCCCCCTGTTATACCTGTGGAAAAAATAACTGGTAAGATTTAGTATCTGATGAGTTATAGCTAATAATTCTAACCTTGATCACTATTTTACTTGCCAGTACTTAACTGCACAATATCTAAAGTGTATGTTTATTCCAGTATGCACCATGTATATTCTTAATGTTATCAATAATTAAAGAAATGTTGTCATTAATGATATTAGTATATATAACTGGTCTGTATTAAATTATACTTTAGTAAATTCTAATAATGAGGAATACATTAAAGAGATATGTATAATAACTAACATTTAGTTTCAAATGTTATAGAACAATCTATGTGTGATTTAATGTCATTATTTCACATTTATATTGTACTGTATATGTCTTTGACTTCAGTTATTTAATCTAAAATATGTTATTGGATAATCTAATGAGATTATCAACACACTTCGTAATACATATTAATAATTGTTTGAAGTGCATTATATTGATAATTTTCTACTACAAACCCTTTCTTCTGACAAGTGGGTTTCAAACTTTCTTTGAAATCTAGGTTTTATTTTAATTGGAAAAATATTAGCAATAGTAAAATAATGATAAAACATAAAATTGATAGTCTTTGTGATAATGTTATTTTAATGCATTTTTGTTATATTTATATACAAATATGTATATAAATAATGCTTTATAAATCATACTTATTACTAAGTGTATATTTATGTTACTGCTAATGTAATTTAATTAATTAGCTTAACAACTTTGCTAAACATGCATTATCTAAATAAATTATTTGCAAGTAAATATACAGTTATTAAGGATGTTACATGTAGCTGCTTCTAAAATACTTTATGCTACTATTACCATGTTGTGATTATGGCCCAAAGACTTATTTCTGAGTGGTCATATCCACATGGCTGTAAGTTAATCTTACACAATAATATCATTCTCTATGACAAGGAGTGATTGTGCTGCAAAATTACAGTTTATTTGGTAGCTTTACATTTTGATTTTACAATTTTGAAACCTGAACTATAGTCAAACAGCTATGGTAGGCAAAGATTTTTCTCTCATCTGTTTTGTATTCCAGTCAAAGTTCAACTTCAATAAATGTTGAAATTAATTTTATTGACAAATAAAAATGCTTTGAGCTAGTTGATATAGATAATTAAACAATTCTTATTGCCCATCACTTTGTTAGCATGAGTTTGTTCTTGGTGATACAATTTCCTTGAGCTTATCATATAAAATTCCTTATATCATAATAGTTATTAGAGTACCAGAAGTGAAGAAAACCAGTGCAATAATATTTCATTTAGTAGATGATATGTAACTGTACATATTAATACAGGTATCTTATTTTAACATAACAGTTCTCACTATTGTATAGATTACTTATTTAGAATTCTATTATCATTAGCACAAAAGTGTTTCCACACACACACACATGTATATATATATATATATATATATATATATATATATATATATATATATATATATATATATATATATATATATATATAAATATATATATATATATATATAAATAACCTATCAAAGTTCATTATCAATAACTTATTCTAACTGAGCACCTCTTATTTTAGCATGTTACACCACTCAGAAATTAATCATACATTTATAACTACAATGATATTTCATGTTAAGATATGTTTATATGTTAATATAATATTCTCATATTCATTGAGACCACTTAAGTATTTGAAAATATCGGCTAGTACAAAGTGGGCATGTAAATACAATATTGAATATATTTACTTATCATCTTTACAACGTGCCTAAACTATCATTTCTGTATGTCATAGAAAGCACAAAAATGCTTTAGTCATAAAACATAATAGCATGTTCTTATCTCAGTAATCTTAAATTAAGACCTTCCCCACAAAATTGCATATAAAATTAAATACTATCAATTATCTCATTTTATTCATCAGTTTATAATCCCTCACTGTTGAGTCTATATGATTCAATAAATATATAATACATTTAAACATTACAATTAATTGTCTGATTGTTCAAAGTTACTCAAGATGCCACTGCACAGTGGACACTGAACCTGAGAGCACATATGCACACAGTTTGGAAACTATTGTCTTAACCACATAGCTGGGCCTCTATGTGTGGTGTGTGTGTGTATGTGTGTGTTGTGTGTGTGTGTGTGTGTGTGTGTGTGTGTGTGTGTGTATGTGCCTGCCTAACCAATATTCTATTATAATGTAATAATCTGATGGCAAGTTCATTATGTATATTGTATTAGCAATGTAGAAATCTGTTGTGAGGTATAATTTTAGAGTCAATTTGGAATATATTTACAGAATATCCTATTATAGAAATGGAAGTATACTCTAGTATTTGTTGTGTCACATATTTACTTTGGAATTAATTTTGTATATCTTTTCCAGAATACATTTACTGTATATTTAAACTAAGTGTTAAAATAATTTTCAAAATAATTCATATATTGTAGAGTATGATATACATTTTTAGATGAATTGTAGAATTAATGTGATAAAATATGATTTAATATTTCTTAATTATATTGTTTAAATGTTGTAAAATTCAAATATATTTGAACTTATATACTATCAAATCAGCCAAGAGAGTAATCTCTTGTCACAAACCTTGCATTAAATCCATAAGAAAGATGTTTGTCTCTTAATAACTTCTTAATTAATCCATCTTATTGTTGATTGGTTTCAATTCACCACTTCAGCAGTCTTTGCTATTTGAGACTGTCTAAATATTTATTAGATTTCAGTACTGATTTTAATACATCCTATTGGGAAAATTAAATTGTCATAAAGGTCACTATATATATATATATTTATATATATATATATATAAAATTGGTTTCTGTGATTTATATATATATATATAAAATCACAACACCAGTTTTTCAATTTTCAAATGCATTTGATATATATATATTTCAAGAAGCTATGTAACAGTTTGTTTCATAGATGCTATTCTCTTCAGTTGTACAGGTGAATCAACTTTATCCTTGAAGTTAATCATCCTCATATTTCATATATGGACACTTATTTTAATTTCGATAATGAAAAGAAGTGTACTTTTCATTTTCCCTTAGCAATCCCTTATGTTTAATACTCTATTATTATAATTTATTTGAAGTTATTTTATCATTAAATTTTCATATACTTTAAATTAACTTTCCACTGAATTTTGTTAATCTATCAACCCTGTAGGAGATGTAAGAAAACAGAAGATTTGTAAGACATATATGATCTATAGCATTTTCTTCTCATGCTCTTAATCTTGAATTAAAATCTTTTCGAAAGTGTTTATAGATTTTTTTTCTTTTGATTGTGTGTATATATATGTATAAGAGCACACACACATTTCAATTCTGTATTGAGTTAATTATTTCAATCTGGGAAGATTTCTTAGTTGATATTGAGAGAATATCTGCATATAAAATTATTATAAAGTAATTATCAGGTTATCATTATTAATATTTTGCATCTGAATCATATCTTTCTTTTTGCATAATATTGCATATTTTAGTTTTCATTTCTCAATTCATCTTAATGACACTGAGTACTCAATTGTGACGATAACTACCCAATGGCTCATGGTTTAGACTATTCCAGATTCACTGAAAGAGAGTTACACAATATGGTTCCATTTTATAAAGCTAACAGTTTCATTTCCACTTCTATCTGAAGTATTTTGTGAATTGTGCTGACACTAAATATAGTGTTTCAATTATTCTGAGTTAATATTATATCAGTGAACTCATATATTTCATATCATTTTCATAGCTCCTCCAGCCCCAGTTAAACCCGTGGAATTAGCAACTGGTAAGAATTTAGTACATAAATTATATATTAATTAAATGTAATGTTAAATTATATATTGTAAATCCTGTATTATATACAGTATGTAATTAAATTATATAGTGTAATGTTAGACTATATTATATCCTGTAATATACATGAAACTACTTCTATGTCTACTTATTTATTCACTAGAACACTCTCCCCAAATCATACCTGGTTACATTACAACTTCTACCATAAAATTTATTAAAAAAATAATTATGCTTTTTTTTAGATTTGTAACTATATGTTCACGAGTTCAAATACTACTACAAGCAATGTTTTTAGGGTATAATTTTTTGAAATAAGTGATAATCCTGCTTTGATGATTCCAAATTCTATATGAAATATTTACTTTTATGTTTTGTAAGGACCTCATGTTTTTTTGGGGTTTTTTCTGATAAAGGAATTATTATTGTAGTGATAACATGTTAAAATATTTCCCTTTCAAATGTATAAAAAATGTGGATCATAGAAAATATACCTGTTTTTATCTCACATATAAGAAAATATATTTTTAACAGCTGCACCTTCCCCTGTCATACCTGTGGAAATTAAAACTGGTAAGAAAAACTAGTTAAAAAATATGTTACTAATAATTTTAACCATGAACAATTTAACCTGCCAGCACTTCCCTGTGAAATAACTAATGTGTATGTTATATTCTACCAGTATATTTATAATACCATAGAACCAGATAATAAGTTATCACTGTTGAAGCAACTGCCGAGGGTTCCAGCTGATTTGATCAACAGAAAAGCCTGCTTGTGAAATTAATGTGCAAGTGGTTGAGCACACCACAGACACACATACTCTTAACATAGTTCTCAGGGAGATTAAGCATGACACAGAATGTAACAAGGCTAGCCCTTTGAAATACAAGTACTAGTGATTTTTGTGAGCTGAGTGAACTGGAGCAATGTGAAGTAAAGTGTCTTCCTCAAGGACACAGCACACTGCTGGGAATCAAACTCACAACCTTATGATCATGAGCCGAATACTCTAAACACTAAACCACATGCCTACTGTTGAAGTATACTTTAGTAATTTTGATACTGATGAATACATTGCTGAAATATTATACAGCATAATGTACTATATATATAACAAAAAAGCATTCCATAATGCCAGTTTTTCTATGTCATTACTTCATATTTATGTTAGTAATGAAAGAAGTTTCATCAATTCTGTAATATTTTCTCTAGATGACATGTAGCTGTACATATTAATACCTTTCATCTAACAATCCTAGTTATCATACAGATGTTTAATTAATATTCTAATTTTTTGAAAAACATGTAAGGATATGTACTTTTTTTACTTCACCAAAACAGATGTAATCCTATATAAGATAGCAATATTCAAACTGATCACTAATTATTCTAATTGATCACCTCAAATTTCAGCATGTTACACATATAAATTAATAACACATTTATAATTACTATGTTACTTCAAATTATTTTTACACTTTTACATATTTTTAATTTTTCCAAATGTTAGTATTGTCTCATAATACATATTGTTTTTGTCTTATATTGGTTCGATGTTAAATACCAGGTTATATATGTTTAAATTAATATATTTCTTAATAAATAACTACATTTTATAATAATCCTTTCTATGGAGCCTCTAAGGGATGAAAAAACCTGTTTCCTCTGTGCTCATTTTGCCCAAGACAATAAGCATTATTTGTTAGCCTCTTTGTTATCCCAGTATGCAATCATAGTTTATATTACATGCACTATATGGAATTTAGCAATGTATGAGGTGATGTCATTTAGAAAATTCTATATGAAATATTTCATTATTTCATTCTATATTTTGTAAGAAATACAAATATGACATTTTATGAATACATAAGTTTTTCCTTTTTGAATTATTCTAAAACTTGCCCTGTAGAATATATTTCTTTTGCTTCACACATACGACAATGTATTTTTAACAGCTCCCCCTGTCATACCTGCGGAAATTGCAACTGGTAAGAAAATAAGCATTTGAAAAATACATAGCTAATAATTCTAACCTTGAACTCTATTTAACTTGACAGTATTTTCATGTGTATGTTATATTCTAATATATTATCATGCCAACTTTTACCTGTGAAAGAAAATCTAATATTCATAACTTCACTCTCACCAAAATTGTGTGTATGTGTGTGTGTGTGTGTATGTATGTGTAGCCATCCTTCATGTCTAAATTGTCAGTCATGTATGTTATCATATAAGAGAGTATGAGAAATTCATCATCATTATTTTGATGTCCACTTTTCCATGCTTGCATGGGCCAGATGAAATTTGTTTAGGTAGATTTTCTATGGCTGTATGCCGTTACTGTTTCCAACCTTCATCTATTTCCAAGTAAGTCATATTCCTCATGACCAAACATGGTTTCATGGTAGATTAGAAATGAAGGACACCACTTGCATTTACAACTATTATGCAATGTCAAGGCAAGGAAACAGTAACACGCACATGCATAGTAAGCTTCTTTCAGCTTCCATCTACCAGATCCACACACAAGTTTTTGGTCAACCTTGGAGGAGTTGCAGTGGAAGACTCTTGCCCAAGATGCCATGCAATAGAGTTGGACCTTAAACTGTAGTTGGGAAACAAACTTCTTGGCACACAGTTACTCCTACACCTATGTATAATATTTTGTAGATTTCTTAAATTTAAACCTTTCCCATTAATGCTATGAAGAAATTGCATACTTATTGAGATTATTACATCAGTGTAGTGTTCTAACAAATGTTTGGGACAAAATCTCTGGATGATAGTGTGAAATAAAATCAAAATTAATACTGATCATACTATGTGATTATTTTCATGCATTAATTATTTGGAATTATTGATATCTGTTTTAGTAGAATGAATTAAAAGAATTTAAATATACTTAAAAGATCCATTATTTCATGCCATTTTATTGATATATAGCACTAAGTTTATTTTCACTATATTACATCCAATTTAGGGCAAAAATATTCATTATTTCTTCGTTTATATATGTGTTTTTGTGTATGTTTGTAACAATAGTCATACATTTAGACATGGCTATTTTTCTCTATTTACCCTAGAAAATCAACAGTTTCCTCATTAAATCATGTGCTATCAGTATTATTAGATATCAGCATTATAAACATTAGCAATATTTTGGGATGTCAACATTAAATATCAAATTATTTTTATAGGACACTACTGTTTTGCATGTTATACATGGATGATAAAAAAATCATAATCGATGTTTTTTTTTATAACTCATAATAATAGATTGAAGTCAGAAATACATACATTCAACATTGTGTGTGTATTCTTGATAATGTTTCAGTATTTTATGTTATGGAGGTTTTTTCTTTTTTTTGTTAAAAACTTTGTGTTACAAATGTGTAATACAATTATTTGATAATGAACCTTTTACTGACTTAAAAATTGATAATGTATCAAAAAGTTATTTCATCAAAGTACAGTAGTGACCATAATACAGTGTTGGCCAAAAGTCACCTGACGGTAAATCAAAACTATTTAATTCCAAGATTTATTTATGTTTAACAAGTGAATGAATTTAATAAAAGTATCCAAGTCTGAAACATCATGAAAATTGTTCAAACTGAAGTCCTTCTTGAGCGACATATTTTTCCATTCAAGTTATTATTACAGAAGTAGAGATGTTTCTGGAATTTTGATTTGCTGTTGGGTGACTTTTGGCCAACCCTGCATAAGGGTCAATAGGAACAAGTTTATTGAAATATTTATTGTAGAAGATTAACAAAATGTTGACGCTAGATATTTTACACATATTTAGATATATCTAATATCCATCTTTCGTGAAAATTTCAAGTGAATGGAATAAATATTTTGTAAAATGGCCAAAAGTTAAGTGTCACTTAGAAAAACAATGAAAAATGGAACAAGAACAAAAAAGAATCCATTACTATTAATATTTTGTGAACATCCCTTTACTATCTATGACTTCCTGACATCTGTTATCACTGAATTAATTTCTCACAAAATGATGGAGTATTATTGTTCCATTCATTTTTCAATAATTCCCCAGAGTTCATCTTGGTTCTTTGGATTTCTCCTTTGTGCCCCATTTCCAGTAATCCAATAATCTTCTAAAAGTTTTCTATAGGGTTGAGATTGAGGTAGCCAATCCATGAGATCAGCCTCTTCATCACTCAAAAAATCTTTGTTTGACTCTCTTCGCAGTGTGACAAGGAGCAGTCCTGCATGAAGATAGGAGGTTGAACTGACAAGTATCAGAGATGTGGAAGGGTATGTTGTCTAAAAATCTGCTTTGCCAGTGCCTGAGCAAGCAACCCAGAACCTTGTAACCTCCAAAAAACTGTTTTGTGAAATATGTTGACATCAGAAGTGGAGCTAAACTTGTGGGATATTTCAGCAGCTCTCTTAAACCTGTCCTTCAGTGACATTCTAACCATAATACAATCCTGTCTTGGTGAAGTTTTATGAGGTCTACCAGTTTTGGATTTAGCAATTGTCAATCCTAATGACTTAAAATGAATTATAATTCATTGCACAACACTTCTAGACCTTCCTACAGTAGTTGCTATCACAGAATTTGACTTGTTCTCTTGGTGAAGGCACACAATCCCTTGTTTTTCATTACAGGATACCGGTCGTCTCTTACAAGCTGCCATGTTGACAGTTGAAGGTGCCAATAATGTAAGATCATAAGAACTAACTGTTAGCCCATTAACATTCTTCTAAACAAAAAATACCTCGGTTAGTAATTCATTTTTTCTATGTGACCCTTAACTTTAGGCCGCTGCAATTTGGAAGATTGTTTGTATTTCCTCATAACATACGGAATATTTACTCCATTCACTTGAAATTTTCACGAAGGATGAATATTAGATATAACTAAACATGTGTAAAATATTTAGTCTCAATGTGTTTTTAATCTTCTATAATAACTATTTCAATACACTTGTTTTTACCGACCCTTATATTATGGCTGCTACTGTATTTTGAAGTTAGTCTAACATCTCTCATTAATATGATTTAAAATCATTCTTCTGAATTGACATTTTTTTTTACGACTCAATCCTGATATAATCATACATTAACATATTTCTCTTTTCACTTATTCAAATATATATCATGTTGAAAATTTTTCATTCTTTATATTCTGTAATTAAAACTGGAAATTGAAACTGGTAAGATTAGTAATCAACAAGCATATAGCCAATAATTCTAACCATGATCACTATTTAACTTTGCAGTACAATATTTGATAAAAAAAAGTCATAGCCTAATAACAATATATTTAATTCATTATATGTATTTAAAATATTATTATTAACATTTAAACAATTATTTTTTAATACTTTTGCAGTTATTCTTGTTCTTAATAGTGAATGTAAATTCTCTCTTTTAGTGTGAAATCACTATAACTGTGTGTGTGTGTGTGTGTGTGTGTGTGTGTGTGTGTGTGTGTGTGTATGCGTGTGCGTGTGCATAAGAAATACAAATTCAGTTTGTCAATTTCCTTAGAATTTATATGATCACTAGTCATAGAGATGCATAATGCTGACGGAATATCTTTGTATTATTATCAGTTATAGGTGTGTATCTTAAATCAGTGCAGACATGGCAAATAGTTAATGAAGTTAATTTTGCACTCATAGATCTACAGAGTAGCATGTGATTGTGAGGCAAACTTCTTAACTCTACAGGCACACCAATACCTATATATTATATATATATAAAATCATCACCATAGTCATCCTTTAACGTCTGTTTTCCATGCTGGCTTGGGTTGGACACTTTGACTGGAACTGGAGAGCTGTATCAGTCTTATTTGGCTTGGTTTCTATGGTTGGATGCCCTTCCTAATGCCTACCACTTTACAGTGTGTACTGGGTGCTTTTAATGTGGCACTGGCACTGGACTCTTTCAGGCCAATCCTCCTCACCAAGAGAAGCACCCTTAACACTGCTACTGTTTAGGATGAGTCTTTTTGAGTACAGCACAGCGCCAGGTATTTCAGTGCTTCGTCATCTTTTTGTGATAATGAAATTGGTTCAGGTAAATAAGTAGTCCCTTTATGCATATAACTTATATCTTTAGTAAAAATATTATTTAGAAAGACAAAAATCTTAAGACTGCATATAATACCATTCACCTTAATTTAGCATTCATTTTCCATGCAGGCACTGGTTGAACAGCTTGACAGGATCTAATAAGGCATAAGACTGTGTCATCATCATTTTAACTACTTGAATGTATTATGTAGTTAAAATGACATACCCATGTTCCAAATATTGGTTTCTGTATCTTAATGATGAACTTGCTAGTCATTTGATGTTACAAAGTTTTGAAGATTGAGCTATACATTCATAACTCTGGCAGAAACATTAGCACACTGGGCAAAATACTTAGAGGTATTTTGTCTGTCTTTACATTCTGAGTCCAAGTTCTGCCGATGTCAGCTTTGGATTTCATCCTTTTGGGGTCGATAAATTAAGTGCCAGTTGTGTACTGGGGTCGATCTTATCGATTGGCTCCCTCCCAAAAAATTTCGGGCCTTGTGCCTAGAGTAGAAAAAAAAAATTATTTTAAGACTGTTATCTCCTTTGTAAAGAAATATTATGTTTCAGTCAAATATTTTGTTATAATTATTTTATTGTTGTCAGCAGTGAATGTAATTCGATATATCTTACCTAAAATGTTAACACACACACATATATATATAGTTAGGTGCAGGCATGGTTGTATAGTAAGAAGTTTGATTCCCAACCATGTGGTTCTGGGTTCAGTTCCACTGCGTAGTACATCTCTTCTACTATAGCCTCAGGCCAAGTCAAGTCTTGTGGGTGGATTTCATAGACGGAATCTGTAAGAAGCCTATCCAGTATATATACATTTATGTGTGTGTGTCTTTGTATCTGTGTTTGTCCCTATACCAGCACTTGACAACCGGTGTTGGTGTATTTATGTTCCTATAACTTTGAGGTTCAGCAATAGAAACCAACAGAATGAGTACCAGGCTTTAAAAAAATAAGTACTGGAGTCAATACAAACGACTAAAAATTCTTCAAGGTAGTACCTCAACATGGCCACAGTTTAATGACTGAAACAAGTGTAAGATGAAAGATATAGTTGTCTAAAAGTCCCTGAGTCAGAGAAACACAGGCACTCATAGATAGAGCAGGGTATAGTATTACTAATAGAATACAGTATTATATTTTTATATCACCTAGAATACAAACTGGTTTGATACCAGGCACTGAGAAGTAGTGAATTTGATCTGCAAGTCCTTAAATAGTAAATCCCCTCTTTTTACTTGGATAATTAATATCACTGGTATTATAAAGGCTCATTTCATACATAGAAAAAAAAAAGTTGGCAGAGTTAGTTTCATTCCTTTTAGGTCAAATATGTAATTATCATATTATTGGTATTACATCAAAAATGACCTTTTGCACCAAAACAAAATTCTTGCAAATCATAGTAATGAGGTGTAACTTGAAAGTAATTCAGCTGTTATTTCTAGCAGATCAAGTGATTATATCAGGCTCTCTCATTTACAGAAATTCTTAAAACAAAGTAAAAGCTGGGAAAAATTACTGCTGGCCTGCCTATTCAAAGATGACATGGGGCTAAAGACCAACAATTACTGCAAATCACGATTTTTTATTGATAATGTAAAGAGTTTTTTTTAACTCATAGATTTAAAAGTAAAATCAATTTATGATCATCTGTCTTCTTTGGCAAAATACCAACATGTTGCATTGCTTTACACTTAATTTATATTGCATTTTTATAACATAAAGAATAATCATTCATATATAGAGCTCACTCTATTTTGAAATATATCCTTCACCAAAAGATATTTTCTCTTCCTCACAAAAGAATATATGTATATTTTAACAGTTGTACCTCCTCCTATAGAGCCTGTGGAAATTTTGTCTGGTAAGAAATTAGAACCTGATAAAAATAGCTAATATGTCTAACACAAAAATGATATTTCATATTTTAAATCTTACATGTTGAATGTTTAATCATTTTGTCTTAATCTGTATGTTTATGTTTTTTTCTAATTGTTTTATTGTTACTGTTATAAGTAAGTGTTTGTTTGTGCTTATTGTTACTGTTAATGTACTGTTATTGTTTGAGAACTTCTTTATGAGATATACTTTAATATTTTGTTGCAAACAAAATACTGGAGAATATATAAATAAATAAATATTGAAGTTATCATTATTTTTTATGGCTTATATATTATTTAAGAATGAATACAAAACTTTAAAAATAACTGGTGGGGTTTTGCATGGTTTTGCATGTTGTTATTTCTCCCCACACACCACCACAAAAAAGCAAACTGCTGTTCTGTAAAGATTTTCCCTGTAAGGCTATGGTTTTACAGGTGATAAATGTAAATTGATATCAAGAATTCTGTAAATTCCTGCTTTTGAGGATGCAAAGAAGCTTATGGCAGCAGTTGATATTCAGTAAACAATGGTGTGTAATATAATATTTTGGTCAGATTGTATACATAAGGAATAAAATAATAAAATAAAATAAAATAAGAGTTCATCCTTAGAAATAGTCAATGCTGCATCTCTCTTGAATAAGCACTGTAGAAACGATAATTTCTTATGGATTCAGGACACATTACCTGTCTATGTTTGTGTGTGTATCTGAAAAAATAAAATGTAAGAAGACTGAGAACATATAGAATAGAATTGGAGAGAAATTTTGTAGCATTTCCCAACAATGAACCATAAAGCCATGTAAACTAGACTTCCGTCTTTAGTTTTATTCTAATTATTACATAAAAATCTATAGATGCTTAAAAGAGTAGCAGTGCATGTACTTTAGCCCAGGTATTAGTATAAATTAGTACAGTTAACAGTTTTTTAATGTTTGTTTTAGGGTCTATGGATTCTGTTCATTGAAACTTTCTTACAATTGGTATAGGTAGAAGATATTTTTAGTGTTTTGTGAAGTATCTTTCTCACAAATAATTTTTGGAGTAATACTTCTGAAAATGTCTTCCCATCCAACAGAAGAAGAGCAACAGTCTCCTAATTGTCAAGAATTTCTAAATACTTTTGATTTTTGTAAGTGTTTCTTGACTGGCTTGCTGATCACTCTCAGCAAGAACAATGATTTCCTGAAAGTGAAAAATTCCTCTTGTCTTTTTTAAAGAGTCAATGTTAGAAAGTTGCTAGAATATCATGAATTTCAAATATTGTATTTCCAGCAGTGCACTTGCACCTTTACTCTGAATTTTTAGAATGCCATTGTTTTCAAGAGGTATTTTTCTTTTGATATATTTTTCTTTCAAGTAGTATATGGTTGAGTGTGTGTCCTTCAAACCTGTATTATTAAGACACTATTACCTTGTACTGTAATACTTTCTCAGTTATTAATATGACAATATTTGATCACTTAGTAATAATCCATCTCTGGGTGTGGTGCAATTCTTGTGAATGCAAATATTCTCCTTGGTCTTTTGTGTATTCTTTGAAAATCATTCCAATTTCACTTACAATTCATACTGTAGATTTCATAAGAACAAGTTTCAAATGAAATGATATTTACACTGTCTTTAGTGCAAAAAAAAAAAAAAGAATGAAAAAATGATACTAGCTTATTATAAAATTGATGAAATAGCCAGGAGTGACATTTTTAGAACACTCAGATTGTCTTAAAAGTGTCAGTGATTGCTTTCTTTTATTTGATAAAGCAGGCTCTAGTTTTTGTTCAAACTGAGTTGTAATGAGGCTGTATGCCAATATGTTATTCAGATGGTATCTACATTCAGGCTTCATGGCATCAGCTGTTTTGATACTTTTGTGCAATATCATGCCTCATTAAATCATGGTTTCATGATTTGTTTCATTTAGCTCTGAACAAAGTCAAGATTAGTGTGATAACTGACAGGGTGCACAGCTCTAAATAAAATGATGAAATTACTTTTCTCCTGACAGGTATTGTTCAGCAGATAGTATAGTGACTTAAATGAAGATTTGTAAACATGATATTGAAGTATTCTATGACAACAAATAATTTTAATTTCAAAATATTATATAAGGCATGTTTAAAAAAATGTTCATAGGAATTTTAATGTTTGATTATTGTGTTAATTACAGACAGCTATGCATGATATAAAAATATATACTCATAAATATCTAGACTCCAAATATAACAAAGTTTAACAATAAATAGTTCTGTTATTCTAACAAATGATATGATCTTTTTATGATTAATTTTTTGTTCAGCTTTGTTAAAAACTCATATTGAAGAATTGGAGATTATCATGTTGTTGTCATTTGTTTTGTTTGGTTTGTGAATGTTACATTGTATGTTATAGTTTTGAATTTGTTTTATGTTTCTATCATGTTTATTTAAGAAATTGTAAATGGAAATTGATAAAGCATTGGCTGATAAGAGATTATGAAAAGCAGTTTATTGTTTTTCAAACATTTAACAATACTGATATAAACTAGTGAGATTATGATGGTCACATTAACTATTTCAGTGAATTTGTTTTCTTTATATTTTGTTCATTCAAGTAACGGTAGTAAATTACTTTATACCCATGACCATCGTCATGGGATTTTATAGTTGTATTATGAAATATATTGTATTTGACTATCCTTTTGTTTTTTATTTAACAAATTGAGCATTTAGTTTTATTAGAAGAACTTACCTTCCAGTAAAACTGTCGGAGATTCATGACAGGGTAGATATGAGTGTCATGTAGTCTGAAAGCATATATATTATTATTACTCTCGGGCATTCTATTAAGGCCATAATTAATGTAAAAGTAAATTGAGATACAAATGTTATAAAAGTAAAGAGTAGTAGATGAATATGACAAATTATAATAATTACCAGTTCCTAGTGTTGAAGTTAAGTGATTGTCATTCTTGGATGCTTCATTTTAAGGAGCTACAAATTTTAATACAATCATCTTTCACCTACAGTACCTCACGCAACTGCAGCAATGTGATTTATTCTGAGAACTCATAATGTATTTAGAGATGCATCATAGACGGAATCTGTAAGAAGCCTATCCAGTATATATACATTTATGTGTGTGTGTCTTTGTATCTGTGTTTGTCCCTATACCAGCACTTGACAACCGGTGTTGGTGTATTTATGTTCCTATAACTTTGAGGTTCAGCAATAGAAACCAACAGAATGAGTACCAGGCTTTAAAAAAATAAGTACTGGAGTCAATACAAACTAAAAGCATAGTTAGAAATACTTAAATATACAAACTTTTTTCCTCCATAATAAAAAAAATGTCACTTTTATTATTATTAATTTTCCATGAGTGTGTATATATATATATATATATATATATATATATATATATATATATATATATGCACATAAATAGTACATACATAAAGTCACTTGAACTATAAATGATGTGCTTAAAATAATTTGTATATAAACCCTTACTTATCATTTTGAACTACTTTCCAAAGTGTAAATAGATTGCAATCATAATTCACTTTCTGTTGAGTTGTTAGCTGTAAAAAGTATCTCTCTCTCTCTCTCTCCCCCAATATATTTCCTGAAATTTATTTTTGTTAAGAATATATTTGTTTATTCATCTCATATATAAGACAATATGTTTTTGATGGCTGCACCTCCAGCTATAATACCTGTGGATGTTATAACTGGTAAGATAAATATTTGAAAAATATGGAGCTGATTATCTGACACTTGAATATGTTACATTTAAAACCTTCAAAGTTTGATTTTTAAATCATTTTTGCTTGGGTCTAATAACTACAAGTTTTTCTCTTATGACTGACATAAAATATGAACCATTTGTATGTGCATATTTGTAAAATAGGGCATAATTATGTTATAATATATATTTACTTGTAGTTTCATTGGTCTTTTTTCTACATACTTCATCAGATTTCATATTGATTTAGTTATCATTGTTAGATATACATGGTGTTTTAGGTATATTATCTAATGAAAGGAAAAGTTATAATACTCCCAACAATGTCCAATATTATCAGTGCCAATATTATCAAAGTTCTGATTTGGTATCAAACCTGAGTAACACATCACAGTTGTCTTTTGTCCAAAAGTTTGCTTTCTCTTTCATATACACTACTGTGTCTCAGTTCTTTTGTCTCAGATGTTTTTCAAGTATATACTATTTTGTCAGTTACATAATTTTCCTGGCCTTTCCAAGAATTTGTATACATTTGGAAGGCCAAATCAGCCTTGGTGGGACACAAAACAACCTCACTTTGAACTCAATTATTTAGTTAAAAATGAAATTGTTTATTAATCTCATAGAATATCAACACTGTATAGTAAATATTATAGTATTTTAAGTAATATAAATAGTGTAGATAGGGAAAAAATATCTCCTTTATCTGTTATAATATAAGCATGAGCTCTGTTATCCATTATAAGGGATATTAGCGGTGAGCTGGGTGAAATGCTTAGCAGTATTTTGTCTGCCATTACATCCTGAGTGAAAATTCCACTGAGGTCGATTTTGCCTTTCATCCTTTCAGGGTCGATTAAATAAGTACCAGTTATGCAGTGGGGTCGATGTAATTGACTTAATCCTTTTGTCTCTCCTTGTTTGTCCCCTCTATATTTAGCCCTCTATGGGCAATGAAAAAATAATTATAAAGGATATTAGAAGTATAATTGAGATAGTACACATGTATTGTCTAATCATTGTAATTTATTTGTGATGTAATGTTTATGCATGCTTGTTATCTAGCTTTGACTAGATAACCAACACAGATAAAAATTCTGTCTTAGAAAACAAGATCATTCACCTTTATAATCCATTGCAATTAAAAATTATCCATAGATAACAACTTTGTCTATTCGCATTCATCTGATTTGACATGAAGCATGATGCCAATTTTGTTTTTCAGCATACTTGTACTTTGTTGTTCATTACATGCTGACATTACACATCCAGCAGCTCATTTCTTTCCAATTTCATATATCCCCACAGAATCTAATCATTCTATAACCCTCACATAAACATGTTTGGATCATTCACATCTCTATTTCTAGTGTCTCATTTCACCACTATGGAGACCATGTTTAATATTTGTCCCAGTACCTCATCACACTTCTAATATAACTTCCTAAATTTTAGCAGTTCTAATTAAAAGTCAGTCAATTTAACTTCATTCTCTTATCAACATTCTTCAAAACAGAAGAAGCATCTAAAGGAACAATGGACCGTGTTTCTCTTTCAGACTATATCAAACTAACCAAGAATTTCAAAAGGTTTGTTAACCTGGCTTGCCAGTCTACTGATGGAATTAAACAATAAAATAATTTTTGTTTCAGCTATTTATAAAATTTAATGACAAAATATTAAGTTTTAAATATTCTTATAAGGAATATACTTATTTCTTTTCTTTCTATAAATTTTTTTCAGTTCGCACACCACCAGGTATGTTGATAATTACAATTTTTTGCATAATTAAAACTGAAATTAAAACACTTATCTTGAAATAATTAAAGTGTGTAATTATAAGTAATAAGGTGTATTTATAATTAAATTTTACAATATCTTATTAAAATATTATTGTTTAATATTTAAATTGACCAAATTATATTTACTATTATTTAAGTGCCATATGTAATTGATATTTTGTTTTCATTGTCTATGTTTTAAATGAATTCTATTGTTTCATCTTTTGCAAATGTTACTTTTACATTTTACCTTCAAACTTTGTGTACATCTATTAATCTTTGAAGTGTTTCTTTGTATGTTGTTAAGCAGGATTGGTTTAAACATGACAGAAATTAAACATGCGTTTTTTTAGTGGGAGGGTTTGTAGAAGGTATCGAAATAATCTCACACAATGTTTTAAATCATAAATAAAACTAATACAATTTCAAGCTCAAGTGAATTGAAGATTAACAATTTATCTTTGAATGTAATTTTTTTTCCTCCAAAATACACATGTTGAGAAAATGATTATTCTGATAATCCTGAAGCCAACCCTGCTGATAATATTATGAAATATTGAAGCTGTACTAATAGTAAAAGTTCATTTCCTTTTACAGACAATGTTAATATTTCCTGAACTTATGCATTTCTTTTATCATTAATTTCCTTTTTTACAGCTAATTGGTTTCTCAAAAATATTATTTCAGAGTTATTTAAATTTAACATTTCTTACATAACTTTTAAACAAATGTCATATTTTGTACTTGACTCTGTTATTTAAATGTTATTTAAATGATTTTTCTAAGTATGAACGATGCAAAATTTCATTTTGTTTATCATTCCATGGTTTTCATTATTAACTGTATAAATTTATCATGATATTTACATTAATTCTATTTTTACACACAACCATTTGTAAGTATATGATTTTCTTTTTGTTATTTAAATGTTACAACATATATTTATGCAGTAAGAAAAACCACTTTTAAATCAATTTTAAATTTTGTCAGTTATTGATATTTCAAAATTTCTTTTATTTTCATTTTATGGAACTCAAATTAACTACAAATATCTCATCAGTTAAACATTTATAAAATACCATTTTACAGTAAAAGAATGAGTTATTTTTATAAATTAACAAAATATTATCATCTTATTTCAAATATTATTGACAAATAGAAATTTTTAGTTAATTTGAAAAAATTATGTTATTGGTTAAGCATTTATTTCATCCATTATCTTTATATAATCAACATGATACAACTTATTTACTTTATATAGTTTCACAAAATCATACTGTTTGAAAATACATGTTCTTGGTGAATTTACTTTACTTGAGTAAACTAAAATTTAAACTAGAATTTTTTTTCTTTTAAATTTAACATTTTGATTAAATGTTAATTTTTCATTATGAAACTTCAACATTATAAGACATAGAACATAAATGCACTAAATATAGCCACTCTTAATATTAAGAATTTATAATAATTTTCTTGTTTCAATCTCATCTGTATAGTATATTCTTATATTTAATCTAAAACCAGTCCCTTAAATTCTCTGTATGGTTCTTCATAGTTATTGTCATTCAGTTGGATAATATGCAGAAACTTTGTATTTCATTTCATATATATTTCAAAGAAATTTTCTGGGATATGCCTTTTAAAATAATATAGGAAAAAAGCAATTAGTTTTTAAATTAACATATTTGCTGATAATTTGTTTTTAATCAAAATCACTTCAAAATATTTTTAATTTGTGGAGGAAGATTGTGAATATAACTTACCAGGTTAATTTTCAAACATATTTTTTCATTCTATAAAGTCTGTCCAAAAATAATCCAGACTTTAAAAAAAATCCATGCTATTGCTTTACTTACCTAATATAATAGTTCCATCCAGTTGTTGTCTCAATCCCAGCATCTTTATCCAATTTTGAAAAAAAATTTTGGAATCCAATTTCAGGGACAGTGCATGGTACTCATAGCAAATTTCTTCAATCTCTTCTGACATTTGAAATCTGCTACTTTTCAGCATTGATTTCAACTTTAGAAACAGAAATAAGTCTTCAGGTACCAAATCCAGAGATTAAATGGTTGATGGGATGAGAATTGTCTCATGCTTTGGAGTTAAGGAGTGGTGACATGTGAGCTATTTGAAATGCTGACATCCTTTAGTGCTTAACTTGCCAACAAATCACCAAGTACATTAAACTGTCAAGTATATGTAATTTAATGATTAACTGTGGGGCATGATGTAACTAATATTAGACTAAATATCAAGGTTACCATATACCCCACTGTAATCATGAGCTTGAGGCACTGGCTCAAGCCCCATTTTGAATATCCAGTTTCTACAGACCTCATATGTAACTATAAAATAGTGTAGAATCTTTTGCATCTATAGAGACTAAGTTAGGTGTCAGAATTGACCCTATAGAAATGATTTTGAGTACTAAGGGTGCTGAATTATTAGAAAACTGTTTTATCAAACAAAATATTGTTTGATTTTCAAAAAGACCATCTGTAAAACAGTTTAGAAATTCAAAATGCCTTACCAGACATTACATCATTGGCACACATTTTGTAAAGATGCAATGCCAATGAAGGACAAGCTCATGATTTTCTTATATTAAGAACTTATACTTAAACTATATTGTAGTCCCTCTTAAGTCTTATCTACTTACTCCTATCTATTAAAAACTTAATTACTACTTTGTACTAGTATGAATAATTTTTTAGTTACAATAAATTTATATGAAGGGTCAAAATGGTCAAAATGGTCAAAATTTTTATTAGATCAATGGTTCCCAACTGGGGTCCATGTGACCCTTGCAGGAGGGGCTTCATATAAAATTTTGTTGTTAAAACTTCTGTGCAATCCTCGAAATATTTTGACAATTTTTTGCATACAATTCCTAATAATATTTAACTATAAAAATATAGTAGGATTTTTTAAACATTGAATGGCTATGAGAACCACTGTATTAGGTACTGGATCAGCTTAGTGGAAGGATTAATCTTTTAGGAAGAAACTATTAAACAAATAAACAGCCAGTTTTAAGGCTGATTTTATTTAATTTTAGTTCTTTATTCTCTATTCCTCATGGTTACATCTACTTTTAACTTTTTAACCATTCCTTATATTGCTTGTGTTTAATTTTTTCTTATTTAAACTTTTAGGTTTACAATGTAGGGATTCTTTTCAAAATGTATGTTTGTATTTTGATTTGTAATAAAATTTTATCTGCACTATTTCTCGTAGGCATCAACAATAATGGAAAGTCAGATGTTGTCTTCTTGGTGGATTCTGCCAGTATTAGTAATAAAAAGAAATTTAGAAAAACTCTTGCATTTATTAAAGACTATGTTTCTGATGCCAATATTGACCATGGGGATGTTCGAGTTGGGTTGATTATATCTAATCAGAAGAATTATGTTAGGTTCTATCTGAACCAATTTAGTACAAAGCATGAGGTTCTTGATGCTCTTGAAGTTACATCATATAAACAGGGCAGATCAAACTTAGCAGAGAGTTTGAAAATTATGCGAAATCAGGTTTTCTCTGAAAGATTTGGTGATCGAGCTGATGCCCCTAATTTTGCTCTTTTACTACTCAATAATCAGTCCCACTCAACTAATTCAGATGTGATTGATGTAGAATTTGATCTTGCTCAGAAAGAAGGAATTCACATCTTTGCCTTTGACATTGGTGAGTCAAACCTAAAATGTTTAAAAGATGTTTTCCTCAAACCATCTGAATAGAATGCAATGCTCATTTAATTTATTGATGTTTCTCATTTGCATATAGTTCATTGAGCATTTCATTCTAAAATTATACTGTGAGATTGTATTGGATATAAACGAATTCATAACATTAATTTCTTCATTAATCAGATTTTTGTGGGATGATTTTGATGTAGGCCTCTGTTGAGAAAGTAAATATTCCTTGTAATATTTTATACGAATACTGGTTTTCTTTGTATTTTTGTGTTTCTGTTCACTAGCATTTTCTGATTGAAACTTGAATTCTTGTTAATGCTTCTTTCCGTTCAGTGTAAGATAGATAACATGTATTTCTTGTGTTGAATGATATATATCAAACTAGACAACAAAAATATAATTAAGAACTAAATATTTTATTCGTTTTTAGCAAATTTTTTAACATAAATTATATATTTTCTAATTCACATACCTGTAGCAAATATTTAAATTTAGATATTCTATCTTAAATAACTTTAACTAAAGTGAAAGCCATACAACTTCACTAACAAAACTTTCTCCTGTTGATTATTAAAGCATCATTTTATTCATCAATATTTTCAATGATGTTTTGCATTTTTTCTGATGGTTTCCTTAGTTTGTAATAAATAGAAATTGTTTTATATATAAAATATTATGGGTGCACATTACACATTTTTATAAATGTGTTTTATTAAAAAGTACATTTTATTTTCTTATTTTTAATAGGGTAGGCAAAAACTATGTTCTAGCTTAATGGTGATGTGAAAAAATGCCTTATCTATTCATGTAATGTGATGTTCATTTAATTAAAAAATGGCTTGTTGATTTATAAGGAGAAACATTAAAGTATCTTACTTTATTCTGTAATTCATTTTGATAAAAAAATATCCAAAAGTGATAAGTGGAATTTTTTTTTTAATTATTGAATTCTAATTTATATTGTTGCATTTTCAAAATATAATGTTATCAAGTTAATTAAGAAGTATCCTAAACAAATTTAACTAAATAGTGATATCATTATGATAAGAATTTTCATGAAACTGTTAGATATTATATTTAAATATATTATGAATACAAAATAAATAAAAAAACTGTAGTTATCCCAACTTTTCTTATCAGTTATTTTTAATGTAATTTTTCAATTATACATCAATCTAATATTAATTGTAATTAGTTTCTCCTTTTGTTAATCTTTTAAGTTATCTAATTAGATTACCTAAATTAACAAAAAAACAAAACTTATTAATTTTTTTTATTATTAGACACATATTAAACATAACTATTTTAATTACCATTATTCCCTTTAAAGATATATTAAAGCCATTACTATATCTATTTATCTAACTATTTCTAAATAATGCAGAGGTAAAAATCTGTACATTTAGTTTCCTTTTTCAATTATTCTTGCTTCTGATGAATATATCTAAGTATGTGTGTATTGACTGAATGGTTAAGAAGTTTGCTTCACGCTTATGAGGTTCCAATTCGATCCTTTACATAGCATTTTGGGCAAATGTCAATTTCTATAGCATCCATCCCTAAGTTTGTGAGTGAAACTTGGTACATGGAAACTGTGTAGAAGACTATAGGTTCATTGTATCTATTGTTAAAAAAGGTACAGCCTTGTCACATACTGGGTCATGTTGGTACTGCCTGAAATTACATTTAGGGCACATATATCTGTGGAATGTTCAGTCACTTTCACATTCATTTAGGAACAGGTAATTCAGTTAATCTAACAATTGAATTTCATCGTTGCACAGTGAATATATATATATATATATATATATATATATATATATATATATATATATATACACACACACACCTTTATGACCTTCTGCACTTACCACAACAAAAGATAAGGAAATAAAAAATTGATTTTTGGACATTGGACAGCTGTGCATTATATAACTATGGCAGCATCTGGCAATGCAGGTATCCACTGCTTGCCACTGTCTCTCACTCCGTTGCTTTCGATCATTAGTTGCATTTGAATGAAAATTAATCTGGCATATGACCAGATTGGCTTACAACCTATCAGTCAGAATGGAACTTAGTCATCAGCCAAAGAAAAGGTGCGTGTGTGTGTGTGTGTGTAGGGAGAGAGGGGATGAGAGAATTAGAGATATTCATCAACTACATTGAAAGAAGGGAACTACACATGCAGATTTTTGTACAATATTTAGAAAGTATTGGAGAAATTCATATAGCAATGTCTTTTAATGTGTGTTACATGCACACACATAATGATTTTATATATGTGTATGTGTATATATATATATATATATATATATATATATATATATAAGTATATATGTATACACAAACACAGACACATGCAATTATTTGTTGGTGGGTGGATTATTCATATTGTACAGATGATATTAAATCAGTATTTCAAAAATGAATTTATTCATGATTATTTTTTGAGAATTGTTAGCAATATAATTTTGTTTCAGGCTTGTATTTAAATAAGCTATATTTAAATAAAAAATAATATGAAAATATCTTTTTCTTCAGAACCAACACATACAGCCCCAAAATATGCTTTTCAAAAGTTTGGTAAGTCATGCAGGAAAGTGAATACCACAGTTATAACAACAGCAACAGCAACCTCATTATTATTATTGTTGTTGTTATTGTTATTATTCTTAATAATTGTTATAATAATTGATATAGATAACAGTAATGTTGTTAATAATAATGGCATAGGGGAATTTTCACAGTGCAAAAGTAAATTTTTCTTTGGAAGTCTGACTGATTGTGTATATATTTATAAATATCCTCAAGTTTCATAATGTGTGTAAGATAGTGTGTATATATGTTTTTATGTGTATAATTCTGAATTGGCTAAGAAAGGGTGGAACTAGAATCTGTTTTTCAGTTTTTAATTCAGAAGTTCAGAATTTATGTGTTTCAGTTCCGTCACCTTTCCTTCCCTTATATACATTATCTCAGTAATCAACTTAAACATAGCAAAGTATTACACTCAGTCCATTAAACTATCATTTCTTACCACAAGTTCTTTTTTTCTTGGGAAAATCAATTTATTCATGTTGGTAGGTGTAATACTCCTTTTCATCAATGTACACATTTTGAAGTAACTAAGCATCCTTACAGTAACTAAGTGTCCTTACAGTAACTATGTCATTGCTGTTCTTCCTAAGACCAGCTGCCATATTGTATACTGGGGTTGTGTCTTTAATATCTTTATACATTAGAGTACTGTATTTTTCTAAAGAGCACAAAAGGATGCCTAAATCAAACTAAATCAAAATCACATATGTGCGAGTGTGTATAAGCAAGATATTTATTAGTGATTTTAGTAATGTTGTCTAAAGTCATCAACAAAGAAACAAATTATTACAAAGACTTCATGTAGAAATAGAAACTTTCTGATATATTTTTATTAGTTTTATTTGTATTTACATGTGTTGTTTTTTTTTGTAAATATTGTCTATATGAATGTATTATTATATTGTGTGCCTTTATTAAACATCTCTGTAGGAGACTGTAGCGATGCCCAACTTGACCTTGTCTTTGTTTTGGATTCATCAACCAGTGTTGGAAGAGCAAATTTCAGAATTTTACTTTCATTTGTGAAATCCCTTCTGTCTGATGTTCCTATTAACAATGAAGGGGTACAAGTTGGTATCCTCTCTTTTAGCAATGATGTCCGAATTCATTTTCGTTTAAATGATTACAACAACAAAGAAGAATTGTTAGCCGCCATTGACAGCATCCCTTTTAGGCATGGTAGTGCTAACCTGGCAGAAGCTATACGTATTATGCATGAAGATATGTTTCATGGCCGAAATGGGGATAGAGAAAATGTTGCTAATATTGCTGTTATCATCACTGATGGTCTATCAAACCTGAATTCCTACAGATTACCAAATGCTGTCAGGAATGCCAAAAATAAGGAAATAAAAATGTATGCAATTGGAATTGGTCTGACTGACACTCGTGAATTGGATCTAATTGCTACTCATCCAATTCTCAAGAACAGAATTACTGTACCAAAGTTTGGTCAACTCTTGGATATTAAATCTACATTACTAAAAAACCTTTGTCCAGGTAAGTTTGTCATGCTATAAGTTACACTTATTAGACTATTTTAAAATTGTTTCCTAAATATGTATACTATCCACCAAATAATAATAATAATAATAAGAGAACTCCTTATTAACTTTTGTTGCAATACTATTTTAGATGTTTTACAAAAATGTTAGAAAATTATGTAATTACAGTATTGTATTGAATTGCATTTCTTAGCATCTACTATTTATTTTTATTAGGTTATTTATTCAGATATAGTACTTTGATAAAATCACTCTTCTGTCTACGATACAGTATTTATTTAACAGAATATTTTTTTGCAAACAACTTGCAGATGCAAGTGCTACTATTTGAAAGCTCTGTATATACTTCTAGCTCAAAAACTGGATAGAAAGTTGATATATGCCTCTGTATTTACATTATAGTTATTTTAAAAGAGAATTGAGAATACTCTGTTATTTTTTCATTCTTTAATTTTCTTTGTTTCGCATTTATTATGAATTTCAAAAGAATTCAAAAATAAAATAGATAACATGAAAGTATTCATGGCATTTTCAAAAAAATACTTAGAAACTCTTCAGAATACCTTACAACTAACATCACAGTTTATGGAAGTAAGCAAATATATATCAGCTTTTCTTTAGATGTTTTTACTTTGTAGTAGATATTGATAGCATAGCTCTATTTGTCTACTAGACATGTAATTTAAATATGAAGCTATAAAAATGTGGTCGTTATACAGAGAAAATAGTATGACACATCCAAAGAAAAAGAAAAATCTAGTTTTTAAAGCAATACTGTTCGAAATTGAGCACAGAAAAAAATCTATCTTTGATTCTAGAATTCAAAAAAGGTAACCTTGTATAAAAATAAAGATTAATGCATTTATTTATAAATGAATGCCCATGTATATAGTAATATACTGCTTGTGGTGCATTGCATAATTCAGAAAATAAATTATTTAATTTCTTGAGAAATTTCTAAGTATATGAACATTACACCATTACCTTTATATCTTAATATCTGCATTTTTCATGTTATTTTCATGTATAACTAATATGGAATGGGAACAATATTACCTTCTTTATTTTGACAGTGATTATTCCTGAAGCTCCTCCTCAAGGTAAGATGTATATTTCTGTTTTACAAAATAATATTTCAATATGTTTAAACTTAGAACCAGCTACCTACAAATCAGTTAACTTTGTTATAACAATATAAAACTCTTCTGAATTACCTCAGTCTATTTAAACTCCAACTTTTAGTATAGAATTTTACTTTCCTTTGAGCATTTGAAAACATTTCATCATTTATATAATGGATTGGCAAATTTTTTAAAGCATCAGGCAACATGCTTATCAGTATTTCTTCTGACTCCTTTACTTCCTATGTCCAATTCCTGCCAAGGTCAACTCTGCTTTCCATCCCTGCAGTATTAATAAAGCACCAGTCCAGTCTAGTACTGATGTCACTGGTATCGACTAATTCCTCCCCTCAAAATTGTTGGCTTTGTGCATAAGTCAGAAATTATCATCATCATAATCGTCGTTATGTGACAGAATTGTTAGAGTATCAGACAAAATTCTTTGTAGTACTTCTCTCTTGTCTCAGAATTCAAATCTCTCCAAAGACAAATTTGTCCTTCATTATTCAGCAGTTAAATATTTCTACTATAATGAATCTGTTATGCTCATAACATTCAAACATTGACATTTTGTCTTAAAAGAAATTATCATTAAGGCAAGCAAGCTAAAGCGGTTTGTACATTTTGAATGAATATTGTCAAATTGAAAGACTGAAGTAGATTTTATTTAGTTCCACTAATTGACAGAACATTTTTATATCACAAACAGTTCTCTTAAAGTTACTGAAGAGATATGGATATTAGATATGGATTGTAACAAACTGGGTTAAATGGCTAAAAGTTTCACCCATCTTCATTATGAATGTATGTTCCATCAAAGCTTTGGGTCTAATGTAAAAGACCATTATTATTAGTTCTGTTTTCATCTTTATTAAACACCTGTTCTCTGAATTAGCATTCTATATAGAAATCTTGAATAGTTTTAAAATAATTTAAAGACTTGTATGTACATGTAATAGAAATGTAGCTGTTTCTTTAAACTTTTTAATAGGTGTTCAGAAGACTATACCTACTGACTTAATTTTCCTGGTTGATTCTTCAACAAGTGTCGGACAAAGGAATTTCCAAAAATTTATTGACTACATAAAAAGTTTTGTATCAGAAGCTGACATTGATTATGGCAGTGTTCGTATTGGTTTGGCATTATACAGTACAAGAGTGTATATTCAATTTTATCTCAATGACTTCCTTTCCAAGAGTGAAATGCTGGATGCAATTGATAATATCCGTTATAGATATGGCAGCACAAATGCTGCTCATATGTTTCGCACTTTGCGTAATAAAATGTTTACACCTGAGAATGGAGATAGACCTGATGCACGAAATATTGCGATCGTCATTACAGATGGTATTTCTAATATTGAACACTATCAGACAGTTCCTCAAGCTAGATTGACTCATGCAGCTAACATTCATGTTTATGCCATCGGCTTTAAATTATATGACACAAGAGAGTTGATTCAAATTTGTTCCTCTCCTGCCAAAGAAAATGCTTTCACTGTGGAAAGTCTTGATGAGATAGAATTTCTTAAGGATAAAATTCTTGAGAAAATAGCTCCAGGTAAGAACGTTTAAAATAGGAACACGTAGAAAAGTTAGTTTTATGTGGATGCTTAGGGAAACACTGCACTCTAATGGTAAAATTATGACAATTAAAAATCACAAATAGTTTAAGCACACAATAGTTTCACAGTAATTTATTGCAAATATTTCAAACTTCTTTTCATGTAGTATAAACTGATCATAACATTCCATTGTATTGGTATATAACATTGCATAATTGTTGCTCATATGCATAATTTTAACACCAAATGCTATTAGTATCATTTAGTCACACTGAATCACTTATTATGAAGAATGTTATTTATCATTGTCTCATCACTCACCCATTCGTTCACTCACTTATATTATTGCAAAGAAACTTTATGGCAATTAAAAGTCTTAGTCCACCTATACTGTTTTCTCAACACCCAGGCATGTAATAGTAGCTTTAATCTCTCTCACCTCTTTACAACTATATGTACTAGTGGCTAAGCTGCTCCATTTGTTGATATAGTTTCCAAAGGTCTTAATTATACATATTTAAAAAATTTTCCCCGACATATCATAAACTTTTGCCAAGAATCAAAAATATCATGCAAAAATATCATAACTACTCATTCAAATCCAAAAATTTTTGCCATTCTAATTCTAAGTACATGGCCAAACTTTTCACTTAGAATTGTTCGTATCATCGTAAATGCATTTTATTCTTCATTTGCTGTCAATTTCAAAGTAGCACTAAATATAAATTATTGCTCAACATTCTAGATCATCCAAACCCTTTATTTAATGTTTTTATAGCGTTGCATGAGGTGCCATAATTTTAAAACTACATTAACCTTTACTAGAAATTTAAGAATTGATTTACATTGGTAGAAAAATATTTTTTCTAAGACAGCTTGGTATACCTTCATATTTGAATCATGTTGGAAAAATTTTCTACAATGTCAAATCAGGGCAAAACTCATGGTAAGATAATTTTCTTTTTCTTATATTTTGCTTAAAAAATGGATATATCATTCAAGGAAATCATAGAAAAATTAAAATCTCAGCCAATTTGGAAATAATTCAGTAATTTAACGATCACATAACATTTAATAATGAATCTTTTACTTGAAAATTCTAATGAGATGACCAGTTTCACAAAATTGTTAACAACAAAAGATATAAGATAATGTACTCCATACATTGCACTTTTGTTTGAAAGTAGTTGCGACAAATTGTTGTTGTTGGCACTCCGTCGCTTGCAACGTCGAGGGTTCCAGTTGATCCAATCAACGGAACAGCCTGCTTGTGAAATTAACGTGCAAGTGGCTGAGCACTCCACTGACACGTGTACCCTTAACGTAGTTCTCGGGGATATTCAGCGTGACACAGTGTGACAAGGCTGGCCCTTTGGAATTACAGGCACAACAGAAACAGGAAGAAAGAGTGAGAGAAAGTTGTGGTGGAAGAGTACAGCAGGGTTCGCCACCATCCCCTGCCGGAGCCTCGTGGAACTTTAAGTGTTTTCACTCAATAAACACTCACAACGCCCAGTCTGGGAATCGAAACCACGATCCTATGACCGCGAGTCCGCTGCCCTAACCACTGGGCCATTGCGCCTCCACCGCAACAAATTAAATGATCATGTAACTTCTGGTGTCTCTACTATGACAGCAACGAAATGATATAATAATTGCTGTTATCATAAAAGATATTTACAGGTATTGTCTTTGTTTCTGAGTTATACACATTTCATTGCTGATTAATATTTAATGCACATTTATTCTTGAGATTTCTGTTAATTTTGCAAGTCATAGATAGAAAGTTTTTTTGATAACTTTCCTGCTTAAATTATCATGATCACATTAATTTTCACATTAGTAGATCACTTCTTAATCTCACTGTCAGCTTGACACAATTCCAAGCTTGAACCATAGAGATAAATTCAATGTTATTTTCTACCTTTCCACATTGCATGCAATTAAAATGATAATGCTCATCAAATGTATAAACTACTTTCCAAATGTACTGTATTCTTCCACATTGTGTTATGTAAATTATTTACTGTTAATTTTATACAACACTTACAAAATCTTGTCCAAGAATATTGAATTTTGCCGGTTTTAGTTACTGCTAGCGTTGTCATAGTTTTATTTTGCAAAACGAAAATGATTGTGAAATTTCAAATACATCCCAAATTATATAAAAATTGTTTGTAGTTGCTTTTCAAACAAAGTAAAAAATTGTGGTAAATGTAAATATATGAGAGAATAAACATTATACAGCAAAGAATTGCAGAGAAAACACACACACATATGCGCATGCATGCACACACACACACGCATGCATGCACACACACACACGCATGCATGCACACAAACACACACCCAAATTGATGTTAATATTTTGAATCACATTACCAAATATTCAGTTATTTGAATAATTGGCAATGTGAATCTCAAGTTAATGATAAAAGAAGATTAAACAGGTTATTGAAATCTTAATTATGTCTTTTCCCATCCTATACAAAACCAAAATTCATTACTCCTAATATACTGAGTCATCCACTAATAGCTATACTGTAGTTGTGTGAGCAAAGATTGTGGCCTACAATGCTTCAAGAAAATTGCCCACACTTACAAACTGAATAGCTTTTACCCTTTGATACGTCTACATCTGAAACATGATGCGTACCTCCATGCATCAGAGAACCTGGAAACACTTCCACTTCCTGCAGCGCTGCAAATCATTTTGGTCTCCTGCCAGATTTATCTCTACAAACTTTTATGGAGTTCTTCTTCTCTTCACTTCTCAACTATGACAGTTTGCAATATACCCCCACAGAAATCCTCCTCATTTATTGATCTACCCCAGCCCACACTGCACATATTAAGTAAATTTCATCGAAGATATTTCCTCTCCACACCACAAATCTCATCAGCAAGTGCACACACACTTAAAATATAAAAACAGCTTTGGTCATATCAAATTAACATGATCACTGACTTTTGTTAATGTCCTTCCATTATCCTCAAAGAATGTACTGTAGAACTAGCATCTATGCTCATCAAGTTCTTCATTATTACTGACATTCCAGAGATCCATCCAATTATTTGTAAACATGTACTATGCGTGTCTTCTTCCCATGTAGGCAACTCTTCTACCATCATATCATTCTTACATCCTACATCTAAAAAATGTGAGAGTCAGTCATTAACAGCTACCTTTTCCAATATCTTCAATCTCTCTTTAAAGATCACCAATATTTATTTTTTAAACCTAGGTCTGCCATTGTCTCAGGCTCACAATAACCACTTCTCTTAATCCTACCTTCCCAAAACATGCTCATTGTTCTCCATGTAGCTGTTTGAAAGAAACTTTATTTATGCTTATCTCATTGGTCTCGGACATCCTCTAGTGGTCATGGGCTCAACCACTTCTCTCAGACCAAACCAACAACAACAAAAAAAAACACAATAGTAAGAGTTAAAACATATTTATTATATGACACAAAAATTCTCTCCTATATTTGCACCTTTCAATTTTGTTTAAAATGGCAATTCATATTCAGAAATGAATTTAATCTATTTATGCAAATTTTCATTACTTTTATTGGATTTTAAAATTAATGTAATTTGACTGCAAAAAGTAGTTATGTATGCAAAGAGTTTTTACTTTAGAATTTCTGTAACAGCAATAAACTTGTTATATTTTGTGCTTATAAAGTTTATCATAAACTTAATTGTGAAATGTTTGTGTCTGACTTTCTATACTTTAGTGTAAGAATATATTCATTCAATCATAAATTTCCATTTATGGTCTGATTGAATGTCAGTGAATATAGAATCTCAATATATAGCAAATAGAAAATAACAGTACATTTAATGGATTTCTAAATTAATTTGTATAAATTATAACAATTACAAAAGTTTTCATCACTTCATAATGGAAATAATACTTTTATTTTGCAATAGCTACAACTGAACCTCCAACTGAGCCTACTGGTAAGTTTTGTCTAGTTTCAAACTAACTTTACAATTTGCACCACAGCAGTCATGTTTTTGGACACTTTTAGAAAGCCATTATAAAACATATATTATATCCTGGTAATTACTTTCTGTTTAATATACTGCACTAATATTAATCATTTAGTTAATCAAAGTTAATAATTTTATATCTCAAAATATTACTGTGAATTTGACTACTATACAAATGGAACTGATTTTGTACAAAATTATGTAAGACAATGATTTAAGTTCTCCTAGTACAAATACCACATCATTAATTTGCTAGGTGGGTATCACTGACACCCTCCATGAGTTTATCTATTGATTGAAACTTCATAAACTCTCAGTAAACGTTTGTCTCACTGACAATTTATTTTATTAGCACCTGTCACTTATAATGCTTCCCCATACATACATATTAAAAAAAAAACTTCTAGCCTCACTTCATAGTGAAGTTAGACATCAAAAAGACAGCTTGGTAGGAAATTAATAGATTATATTATCAAGAATGTTGCATAAGCAATTCCAAAGAGACATTCTTCTGTAATAATAATGTATCCATTCAAATTATGATTAATTTTGCCTTTTTTCACTGTAAAATAATTACTGAAGCAATTATTGGCAATCATAAACTTCTGAAACTAATTTTTTCTTATCATTTTCTTTACAGTACCAACTACAACACCTACAACAACTGGTAAGTTTTTTTGCTCTTTATTTCCTGTCTTTTATTAAAAGTTATGAAAAAGGTATTTTACAATCATTGCTAAATTAATAAATTTTAAATACTGAAATATTCCATAGTCTAAAAATTATATACTATATTTTAAATATTCAAATCTAATAAATATATTTTAAATATTGAAAAATACTGCATAAGAAATATCCAAATAATGTTTAGAAAGGTAGCATTCTTTTTCTGCTAAAATACCAAAGTGATATATATTAAACAACATGTTATATCAAAGAAAATTTGCTCAAAATTGAAAGTGAATTTCTGCAGTCTTAATGTGAATTTTCCTTCACCAGTCTAAACAAATAGGGATTAAAATGTCTTTGTTTGAGAAATGAGAGATTTTGCAAGTTGATTTACTAAATATTATATGTAAGTTGGTCAATTTAATGGAAATTCTTAATGACAAAGTAGTTGGCTACCAAGCATGAATTGTTAATAACCAATATTATGTCAGAATGAAACAAACAGTAATATAGGCATGATTTTATAAAAATTAGTATCTTTGAATGTGATCTGTGTTAGAATATAGATTTAGTCATCTTGTAAAGTTGAAGAAATAAAGATGCTTTAGTATATTTGAGAAATAGACCAAAGAGATCTATAGTGTGTGATGATTTGTTGTGATCTTTGATGGAAGAAGGGATTATAAGGTGTGGGTCAATTAGAATGACATTTTGTTTCATTTTTTTCATTGGTTGCATGTCAGGAAAAATCAAACTTTCTCAGTAAGAATAACATAAGGAAGATTTCACTAGAGGTCTCAACACAATATCTAAGGTAACTGAAACACTGATTAATGTTGTTTCATAAAGTGACAGTTAGAGCAACAATATTCTTGTAATATCACATTCTATGAATTCAGAAATATAGAAAATTGTAAAATATAGTGAGCAGTTTACTCAATGAATTTACTCAATTCATATAAATATGTTTATATATGCATGTGAGACATGGAAAAAGAAGAAAAATTTAAGCATATGCTAGCTTGAGTATAAAAGAAATACTATTAGCTACCATTATATATCTAGTTGGTTAAGTTTAGTCAATTGCCACATGCATTGCATCACCAAATGTAAAATAATTATAACACATACATATATAAAGTTAAAATTGCCTTTCTTATTGGATTCGTCCATTTCAGTTGCAACCACAACTCCCACAACAACTGGTAAGTGTGTCACACCATACATATATCTGTTTTGCATTATACCCTGACATACATACATACATATGTATAATATTATATTATATATAACATAATATATAATTTAATGGTATTAAATGTAAATTTATATTATATAATTTTAATATTATTTTAAATGCATCTAACTTACACTTTAAATATGTTTTTAAAGAAAAGTTTTTCGTACTTATATAAACAGATTTGCCATTAGCTTATAACTAGTGAATAATGGTTTTTTAAAGTAATATATTTAATAAATTTTATTTATATGATATATTATTTATGGTTCTTCTGTATTTTTCGAATGTATGAATACAAAAAATATAATGTAAATACATAAATTTGCAAAAGTTTATTTTCCTCTGAAAAATGCATAACTTTTTATTAAGTTATTTTAAATTATTTTATATGCTCATTAGTACAAATAACAAAAAATAATGATTATAGTAGAATTTAATATTTAGCATCAGCATGATGAGAGTTAAGAATATTTTTCTGAAATAATTTTTGTGTAAATAGTACATAATGGAGTTTATTTGAGAATATGTTTAGTAAATTTATATTATGATAATGTGTTTATGATTCTTCTAGCTTTTGAATGTATTGATACTTACACATAATATATTTACATGAGTTTATTTCCTTTTATAGAAACTAAGTAATTATGATTGAATTCTTAATGTATACATTACTACAAATAATAAATAATGACTATAGTATAATTCATAAAATTAATTACAATATTATTTAGTGTTGGTGTGGTTGGGATAAAGGATATTATTCTTAGAACATCTTTTTTGTGTATGTTGTAATGTCCTTAAGAGTATAGTACTGCAAGTCAATATTTACTGTTTTACAATATATATGTATGTGTGTGTGTATATATATATATATATATATATATATATATACACACAATAAATATTTCTTTATAATTGCAATTCTGAACTTATACACCAATGAAGCAAACATAAAGTAACTGAATATTTTAAACTAAATTTAGTTTATTAAGTAAAACCTACTCTATATTTTCAGTCATTATATGTTCAGTCATTAATATCAAATCACAAAATAATTAAAATGATGCATATTTTTCTTTTAATTTAATTAGTATATAAATACCATAATATTTTACACAAAATTAAGAAATGTATTTTTATTATAATTAATCAATTTCAAAGTGTTGCTAACATATATACTACATAAGTCTCAGGTTAAATATTTACACAATACACTTTTTTCACAGTTACCACAACAATACCTACAACAACTGGTGAGTAATTTTCTCACTAACACTTCAACTTTTACTCTGAATTATTTCCTATTTTCGCTGATAACTTTGAATCACTCCTGATTGTTAAATGATTCTTACTTGGTTCTGAATTATTCTTAGCATATATTTTCATATAACTCATCAGTTTATTGGTGTTTCACTAATGACTTCCATTACCGGCAGTTCATTGAAGCTCTTCCTATTTATGTAGGACTCACAGAAGATTTAGACTTCATAATTTCAATTTCAAATGAAACAATACTCATATAAGAAACAGAAAAATATTAAGACTAAGCCTTTTCTCATTAATTTTAACATAGCTTTTGCTACAGAATATATACAGTATATCTACATACACTCTAAATTAATAAAAATAATATAATTTTATGTTGTGAAGTTCACTTTCAATACAGTAATCACTTGATTTATGATATTTAATCTTTTTTTAAATAGCTCTCTGTATTCACTGAACTCCACATATCATATTGACAATATTCTTGTAACTTTGTACTTTTTAACAGCTGAATATATAGCAGTTCCTTCTGACATAGTTTTCATGGTGGATTCATCTACAAGTGTGAGTAGACAAAACTTCAAGAAAGTTCTTGGTTTTATCAAGCATTTTTTGGCTGATGCTGATATTGAAAATGACGTCGTCCATGTTGGAATAGCAACATACAGCACAAATGTTTTTATTCAATTCAACCTCAATGCTTATACTACTAAAGAAGAAATATTCAATGCAATTGATAATATTCCTTACCGTTATGGCAGTACAAATATAGCTCATGCATTTCGTACAATGCGAACAAGAATGTTTACACCTGAGAATGGAGATAGACCTGAAGCTCGAAACATTGCATTCCTCATC
Source organism: Octopus bimaculoides (assembly GCF_046866305.1). Classification (NCBI taxonomy): domain Eukaryota; kingdom Metazoa; phylum Mollusca; class Cephalopoda; order Octopoda; family Octopodidae; genus Octopus; species Octopus bimaculoides. Next base: position 28,927,679 of record NC_142950.1, on the reverse strand, counting down.
ACAGATGGTGTTTCTAATATTGAACACTATCAGACAATTCCCCAGGCAGAATTGGCCCATGATGCTAACATCCATGTTTATGCTATTGGTATTGGCTTATATGACACAAAAGAACTTGAAGGACTTTCATCAAAACCCTCTCAGGAAAATACTTTCATTTTACAAGATTTTAATGAATTAGATTTTCTTAAAAATGACCTGTTTGAAAAGATATATCCAGGTAAGAAGAAATATATTTCTCTTTGCTATTTGGCTTGCTTCTGATTTAGTATATAAGCTTTTAGTAGAGCACTTTAGTTAGAAATCTATTTAGAGAATCACAACTAAACTACTATATCATTTTTATTTATGTTTAAATGCCAAATGTTTTCCTCATTGCTCTATAAAATATGATAAATGTATGTATGTATTATTTACATTATTTACATTTGACAGATATAGAACTGTACGATAATAAACCCATCAATTCTTTCAATTCTCATTAGTATTGTAAATATAAAGCTATACTATTATTATAATGAGGCTTGCTATTACAATATTATTTACTTAATACTCACAATCATCATTACATATGTTTCATAATCCCTTATACTACTGTTATGATTATATTGCTGTAATATAGCTATTCAATATTGGTTATATTCAACATTACCATCAGAATTGTCAATATTATTGTAACATCAAGTTATCTTTGTATGAATTTGAAAGAATACAGTGTCATCTCAAGCAGTATCACTATTAATCTTTCATCATCTACATGATTCAGTGATTTGACCTAATTACTACATATGAACTTTTCCATTGCTCTGTCGACTACAATTATCTTCTAGCAGTTTATGCACTTTTTTGTTGTGTAAATCTCACTGATGTGCATTATATATTGCTGTATCAGTTCCATAATGTTTTATGTCCAAATCTCCTTTATTGAGCTTTTCTCATAGATTACTGATGCAAATCCAACAGCTTAATCTCAACTTGCTCAATTATTACCACTCCTAATTCACTGCCTTGCAGGATTGCACTTCATATATTCTGTTTTATATGATGAGAGAAATCATTTGTTTTAAACAAAAGTAGCATTTATCTGAAAGTATTCAATTTTTTTCACATCTTGTACAAAATCCATTAAAAATGTTAATGTTTGTCACTTATTTTAACATCTAACTGTGAACTAGCAGCCAAATCTCCCACAAATTACAGTCTATCATCTTAAAGAAAAGAAACTGACATTGATAATTCAATTGTAGGTGCTCCCTATAAAAATAAAATAGTTATGGTTGGATAAGTCTACTCGATCAGGGTTGAACTACAACTAAACAGCAGCAATAAACAATTTGTTAGTTACCAAAGAACTCCCTTAATATTAGTCTATAACTTCAATATATGCTTGTTATGATTTTATGTTAAATCTGTTTATTTTCAAAATTTATTGATGACAATATTTAATTCTAAGTCCTACATCTATAAATCCCTTCTATAATTTCTGCCAGTGTTAGCAGTATGAATTATATGTCTGACAGTAATAATGTAAATTGTAAAGCACCAATCCAGCACAGCTTTATTATTACGAAATGCACCGTATTCACCAATTTACTGTATAGTATTATTGTAGCGAAATTAAATGTACTAATAGCAGTTTTAGTATAATAATATGTATTAGTATATATTTGCTTTACTTTTGCTAATTGTGTATATAGTAGAAATGTTTTTAGACCACAGAATTATAAAAGAATGTTTGAGATATGGTTCTTCTAATATACTAATCAATTCCATCTTCCTGATCTCAAGAGAAGGATGAGAAACAGATAAACTAAAATTTTAGTACTATTTGATATCAGAAAATATTTCATCGTGAGATTAGACATCTTCCAGTTATTTTTGGTTGTTTTTGACTGAAGTAGTCAACAGTTAAAAAACATTGAGCTGCTATGTAATGAAAAATATAAAATATGTGGAGAAAAAATTGTGAGGTCATGTGGGCAATAGTAGAATAAGGAGAGTGACATCGTTTCAACCTGTAGCGAAAACCCAACCTGAGTAAATCATGTATATCATCAATGATTTACTTTTGTTATATGAGTGTATTTGAACTAGATTTAGTTTATTATAATCAATGATTTTGCTTTCCTTTTATACTGTATTACAAAAAAATCTTCTCAGTTGCAGACTAATGTAGCATATTAAAATGTACAAATAATTCTCCATCGTTTAATTTGAATAACAAACGATACAAAGTATAAAAAAATATCTTACTCAAAAATATTAAAAACTTAATTTCTCTTAATAGTCTAGTTTTGTTGTAAAGCATAAAATATTTAATTAGTTGAAAGCATGCATATAGATTTATGAAAATAGTATTTCCAGGAAGATATTTCAACATCTTACAAATGTAATGCTGAAGATAGTGTTTTAATGAATGATAATATAACTTAAGTTGTAACAGATTAGAAAATATTTGTCAAAGATAATGCTGTCACATACATTTCAAATCAAATATAAATTTTAAAACTGGCCTGACTTCATCAGCTTTAGTTTAACAAAGAAACTTTTCTTAATTTTAATATATCCTTGTATAATAAGTAATTACATGCATCAATGTGTGATCAACTGATTGGTAAAATGGTAATCTTGGTTACAGAAATTCCAACTACACCTCCAACAACTCCTGTTCCAACAACTGGTAAGTTGTCCACATAAATACTCATTTTAAGATGTAATTAAAACATTCTACCAGATAATATCCTAATCAAGAACTATCTTTTCACTTTGCCTCAATCATTATTTAATAACAATGCAGCAGTACTAAGTATTTCTTGAAGTAAAATCTGGATTCTTTTTAGTTATGAAAAGTAAAGTAAAATTTATGATATTGTTTAACCTTTTTATCGTATGACATGGCATGGCCCTGTATTCTGAGAACATTCAAAAATAATTTTTGATTAACTGGATAGTGTAAAACAAGAACTTTATATTTGAATTTATTCACATTGAAGGTTATCTTCTATCGATTTCCTTGATGTTTATCAAGATTTACTTTATGCATGAAGAAAAATACCAGAGAAGAAAGTCTTTAATTCAAAAATGAAACCACTAGTGACATTATAGGCTTTCTAAGGATTTACTAGAACTCAAAAATATTTTAGTTTTTTTAAATTCCAGAGAATTATTTTATATTACATGTTTATTAATAACCAATCTATTTTAAAGAGACAGTATGTACAGTATACATTATTTAACTATTGAAAATATAACTCAACATATATTCTCCATTAATCATCCTTTTTAGATATTACTGAAATTGTTTACTTCATTGTCTTATATATTTCATTCCTTTTCACCTAAAGCTTTTAATCGAAAACACAAAAATAATAATTTTGAAACATAACTTCTTTCATATAGTATTAGACATATACCTGACTCAGTTCTGTGTAAAGTATTTGAAATGTCCTCCAATAAGGTATTTATTCCAATGACTAACTATTCTATAAAAGATAGATGTGCACAACTTCATAGAATAAAGAAATAAGCAATACAGTTGATCAAAATTATAAATGACAATCTTTGATGTCACCAAATTTATTTTTTAGCTTGCCTTATTAAAATTACATTTAAATTCTTACTTGACAAACTTCAAAAGCCTCTAATTGGATATTTTTATTTCACCTTTTTCAATAGAACTCATGAATTAATCATTTATGCTCTTCAAACCCTTAGTCAAAGTTAGTATAGAGATGCTTTCCTTGTTACCATGTTCATTATTTTTAAATTTGTACTAAACCATTAATTTGAAATAGATTGTTAACGTCTCACATAACCAGAAACTAAATACTACATAAAAAAGGAAAACAATTCTACAAATTGATTGAAGAGTTCACACATGGGCAATATAATTAGATAAGAGAGTAGAGACTTCATTTTCTCCACTCTAATAAAGGATTTCGTGTGATATTCATTAAGCATTTTTTTATGTGCCATTCATTGAGTATATTATTCTTTTACTGCAGTTTATACATTCACTGTGTGTGATGATGAATTATCAAATTGCATAAAAAACTATCATCTATTTTTACTTTTTATTCTACCAGAGATAGTTAATTTTAACCATGATGCTGTACAAATTATATTAATTTGTCTGATAATTATTCAGTGTTTGTAGATTGCTAAACTTGTCAATTTTTTATTGGAAATTAGTGTTTAAAGAAATTTAAATAATTATAAATTAAGAAAAATTATAAAAGCATACATCTTTGACATTTCAAATATATAATGAAAAACATACAAGATGCAATGTAAGAAAATAAGAATAAGATCAAGGAATTTCATTGATTAAAATTTGAAAATAAAATATGTAGGCATTGTCCATAATTCAAGCATTTTCAGTATATTTCAGAATACAATTTCAATATTTACCTTGGTTTCTATATCTTATTTCCATAACTTTCTTCTCTAGTTTGGAAAACATTTCTATTTTAATGAATTTATTGGTTAAACATGGATATTAAACTACTAATACATGAATATTAAATTATTTAGAAATACTATGCATGGATATAAAATACCGTAGAAAAATATTAGATGTTTTGCATGATTATCAAGTGCGCAATGCGACTTACTAACACCTCGTTTTTTCTTTTCCTAAACTACCAGCCTGCAGAGCATCTCATGCTGATATTGTTCTTCTCTTGGATTCTTCAAGTAGTGTCAGTGCAAAAGATTTTAAGAAAATGCTCACGTTTGCAAAATACTTTTTGTCTGATGCAAACATTGATTCAGGTGGTGTGTGTGTTGGTATTCTAGTTTATAGCACTCATGTGCATGTTCAGTTTCACCTGAAGCAATATTCAACCAAAAGTGCACTTTTTACTGCTATAGATGATGTTGAATATAGATATGGAGACACTAATACTGCAGCAGCTCTGCGAATCATGAGAACTAAAATGTTCACACCTGAAAATGGAGATAGAGAAGATGCACCTAACATAGCCCTTGTACTTACTGATGGGGTTTCTAATATTGAACCAAAATATACTATAATAGAGGCTTTGCGCGCGCATTCAGCAGGAATTCATATTTATGCAATTGGTATCCGTTTAACTGAACAAACAGAATTACAAAATATAGCATCGAAACCAGCTTCAGAAAACAGTTTTAGAGTTGATGATTTCAATGAGCTTGTTAAAATAAAAGAAGAGGTGTTTGCCAAATTCTGTTCTGGTAAGTTTTATTACCAAAAACATTATGGATAAATGTGTGTGTGAATTATAAGACAATTAAGAGGAGAAATACAACACTTAAAGATCAATTTCTTGAAAGAGTTTCTTTACATATATTTTTACTCAAGTGCACACCATCTTATGTTAAGGACAAATATACACAACAAAAATCAGCAGTCTTAATCCTGCATTTCTTCTGAAACATATTTTTGATATGTTCTGTCAACATCTCACCTGACTGAGTTATTTTCTTCTTTGAAAACAAAAAATGTAATAAATAAAATCTAACATATATCCATATGTATAATTAATAATTTGTTTTAATTATTTCACATTATCTAACTATTAATTCTAAAGTTTAACAAATTTTATCTTACGTAATTATGTCTAAATACTTATAAATTTTGGGCTGAATTTTCTTTTCCCCATAGAACCTCCAACAACACCACCTGAACCAGGTAAGTTACTTGTTTGTTACAATATTATATTTCGTTATCATGTTAATATTAAAACATCTTACTTCAAATTGCCTCCAATATTTTGTACAGCTACAATGTTTGTATAGAGTAATGTTTCTATTCCATAAAATAATGCATTTTGGGAATATACTTACACTCATTGTGTGTGTATACATTTGTGTGTGTGAGTGTGAGTGTATTTATATATATATATATATATATATATATATATATAGGTTCAAATAAAGGGAAAAGGACAAAAAACAACAACAAAAAACAACAACGTGAGGACGTGATACAGATAGTGTTATTAGATGCTCGGGAAAGGAAAGAAAGAGAATATGACGTTTCGAGCGGAGCTCTTCGTTGGAAACAAGGAAAGTTCGAAGAAGGGAAAAACGGAGGAAGAAAAATCGCCACCGATGTCCACGAGGTTACATTGTGGAAGGACCGGAAGGGGAAGTGGTGGAGGAAAAGTTCTTTCTAAGACAGGAGAGTGAAAGAGGGAGGTAAATATGTGTGCGTGCGCAGGGGTCTGTGTGTGTGTGTGTGTGTGTAATAACAGAATGTGTGTGTACGTATGTATGTGTGTGTGCGTGGTTTGGCTGTTTATCTGTTAGTGTGTGTGTGTGTGTGAGACGTAGTGGAAGGAATTAGTAGCAGGAATAGTTTGGGAGTGGTTGTGGACAATGGTTAGTAGAAAATAGGCAGGCAGTTTTTGAGTATGTGTTGTGTGGGTGTGATTTCCTAGCAGTGCGTGCCTGTATTTTTTGTGTGCGTGTGTGTATGTGTATATATATGTGTGTGTATATGAGTGCGGTTTGCTCTGTGGATCGCACGTGGGTTATTTCGTGTGTGTATGTGAGTTATGTGCGGGTTCATTTGCGTGTATGTCCATGTATGTGAACCTGTGTGTGTGTATGTGCACCTGGGTGTGTGCGTGTAGGTTCATTTGAATGTTCGTCTAAGTGAGTTCGTTTCTACATGTGTGTGTATGTGTCGTGTGTCTGTATGTGTGTCTGTGTGCGTGTGTGTGTATATTTGTTTGTGCGTGTGTGTGTATATTTGTTTGTGCGTGCGTGTATGTGTATATTGTGTATGTTTTCGTGCGTGTGTATGTTGTGTATATGTGCGTTCCTGTGTATGTGTGCGTGCATGTGTTTGCTTACGTACGTGCGTGCAAGTGCGTGTGTCATTTATGCCCCTTGTGTGTGTAGTTGTATGCGTGTTTGTGTGAGTGTGTGTTGTGTATGTGAGAGGTGTGTGTGTGTGTGTGTATGTGTGTGTATATGTGTGTGTGTGAGCGTAAAGATTTGTGTTTTCTTGTGTGTGTGCACTCCTGTGTGTGTGTATATGTATGTGGCTGTGTATGTAGGTGTGCGTGTATATATGGGTGTGTGTAGGGCTGTGTGAGTAGGTGTTTGTCTCTATCACTGTGCCTGTGTGTGTGTGTGTATATGTGCGTTCGTCTATATGTGTGTGTGAGAGCATGCATGTTTGTCAGGTGTGTGGGCAGTATATATGTCAGGTGTGTGGGAGGTATGTGTGAATGGGAGTATATATGGGTTATGTGTGCAAGGGTGTGTATGCATAGGTGTGTGTGTATGTGTATGTATGCGTGTTTGTTAACGTGTGTGTGTATGCACAAGTGTGCGTGTGTATGTGCGTTTGTATAAGTGTGTGGGTGAACCTGAGCATGTAAGTGCATGCATGTGTGGTGTGTGAAAGGGGGGAAGGTGTGCATACATGTGTGTGTATGGGTGCGAGTATTTTTTTGTGTGTGCGGGTATGTGTGCGTGTAGGAAGAGATGAAATAAATTGTGAAAAGTTGTAATAATTGTAATAAAATAGTGAATAATGGAAATAAGGTAAAGTGGATAAGGGGGAGGGGTTAATATTTAAAAAAAAAAAAGTGGAGAAAACATAAAGAAAAAATAAAGAAAAGTGTTGCATTGTCATAAAGGAGACAGTCATAAGGAGGAGGGGGCTGTGTTGAGTCCGAAGGGGAAAGTTGTTTTTAGGTTAAAAATATAGCGCAGTTCCAAGTGGAGTCGCGAGGAAGTGGATCCATGGTGCAGAGCAAGGCCAAAAACAGAGATGTTAGAGGGTGAGTGGTTGGCCAAGTGGAAGTGACGGGGGAATCTGAACCTAACCGAACGTCCCTTAGGTGTTCAGTGAAACGGTCGGCCAGCCGGCGGCCTGTCTGACCCACGTATATTTTGTCACATAAGTTACATCTGATGCAGTAGATCAGGTTGGAGGAGGTGCAAGAGAAACTGTGTGGAATGCAAAGAGTGTGTTGGTTAAACCCTGTGACAGAGGTAGCGTTGGTGATGAAGTGGCAGGTATATATACACACACACACACACACACACACACATATATGTGCACACACATGCACGCTCACCTTTACTTTTAAAAATATAAATATCTATATTAAATATTATCATTTTGTTGCGTATATTATGTTTGATATATATATATAACTAATCCTAATTTATTTATTATATAGAATTTGCTCCCTCTGACATAATATTCCTGCTGGATACATCAACAAGTGTAAATGAAGGAAATTTCAAGAAAGTTCTAGCATTTGTGAAAGACTTTTTAGCTGAAGCACACTTTGGGCCTGATGGCATACGTATTGGTATAGTTACTTACAGTACAAGCATTAATGTGCAATTTTACTTAAATACATATGAAACAAAAAAGGAAATCCTTGAAGCTATTGATAACATACCATACACGTATGGAAGCACAAATACAGCTGGTGGCTTAGAGACCATAAGGAAAGTAATGTTCCAGAAAGAACGTGGCGACAGAGAAGATGCAAAGAATATAGCTATAGTGGTTACAGATGGAGTTTCCAATGTTAATGCTTATCGTACAGTTGATGAAGCAGCTCTGGTTAAAAAGGAAAACATTCACATCTATGCCATTGGTGTGGGTCTAGTGGAACTTAGTGAGCTGCACCAAATAGTATCTGAACCTCCGGAAGAAAATACATTCCTTGCTCAAAACTTTGATGAACTTCAAGGCTTAAAGGAGTTGGTGTTTACTGAATTTCAACCAAGTATGTTTATATTACTTTATAAAATGCACTTCTTCATTGTCACTAATTATGCGAGGGCAGGGGTTAGGAATCAGTATCAATAACCATTTCACTATGTTACACAGTAAATCTATTTTATAGGACACTTCTTGAAAATAATTTTCTTACTTAAATGTGAATAATAACTATTATATATTTAAATAATGATGTAAATCTCATCGTAACATACAATTAAAGAGTAATTTTTAAGTAACTAACCAATGAACAATCTCATATAATTATCTAAGAATCATTAATTTATTCCAACCTTTTGGATATACGGGTCAAGGGTTTATATGATATTACAATATTACTACATACATGGATAAATGAACTACAGGGATAAAAAGACTATGATTTTAACATTTCAAAAATTATTTTAATCTATAGATTAAAATAATTTTTGAAATGTTAAAATCATTTTACAACTTATGAATTTCAAACCAGCTTTACATGGTTTTCTGAACCTGTCACTGAATTAAAAATAACACAGGATTTAATAATATAATTCTTAAAATGTACAACAAGTAAAAGAGTAGAGTAAAAACTGTATCATTGACAGTATCATCTTCAGTTAGGTACAATTAAGGATAGAGCAAAACAAGTTGTCTTAGCTATTTATTCAGTAATTTTCAGTCGAAAAGGATACATCTTGATATCAAATGATTAAGCAATCCATTAATTTTCAAATATTTCATCATCCCACCATTCACCACTGCATCACTTCATTTATCTGCTCACTCATCTCATTAACTGATCAACAAAATTAATTAATTTACTGCTAAAATCAGAATACTATGGATAGAATTACAACTGTAGAAAACACCAACTTATCCACACTCCCATTATGAGCCTTTGTATCTTACTATTAAAATCTTTGTAAGCCATATTATTTTCTATGCATGAAGCCTACATTAAAATGAAAAATCAAGGCATACACTGTATTTGATATGTTCTCTTCTTTATATATTTGAGATTTCTTTATAACACATTTATAAAATATTCATTGAATAAGGTTGATTAAAATAATATTTCATAAAACGTACATTGACTGCAGTAATCTAAGTGTACTGTTTTTACTAATAGGATTGTTGGCTAGACCTGCATAGCTTGGACAGTAACAAAGATAATATTGCTTTAATTTTTAAATAGTGCAGAGATCAGTAAACAATGAATTACATAAAGGAACATTTGAAATATTTCTGTTTTTAACTAGAAATCCTGAAAATATGACAAAGAGGAATTTGTGATTTTGAAATCAACATTCAATTCTGAACTATATAGAATATCTTATTTCTTTGCACATTTGCTTTGACAAGATATTCCTGATCTATGAATATGGTTTTCAAAATCATAAATCATAGTATTGCGAATTATAGTAGCTACATGTTACATAACCTTGTTATAAGCAACAAAAGAATAAAACTCTTCTCATTAAAATATTTCAAAATATTGATTATATATTCAAATTTATTTCTTATACTGCTTTACATCTTAAATTCTTTCTGTGGTAAACTGTAAATAAATAGTTTAGAGAAAATATTGTAAGAAATCTAGAGAAAAGTTTAATTATTATCATAGCAACATTAATTGGTAGTATTCTCTGTTGGATTTTGAAAACTTAAGTTTAATTAGTTTATTGTTAGTTTCATTTGAAAGATAGATACTAAGGGTGATTTCAGAATTGACTGAAATAAAAAACATTATATAAACTGGAAACATTAAAAAATATGTCTACAGGACCAGTCTTTATTAATGCTATAATCTAGTTATTTCTACACCCATTATTATTAATAAATTAAAGTTTTAATATATAATTCCTATTTGAATGTATTGAGTTTAATTTGTTCTTCATTTTAAGAAAAGGTCACATTTCTACATTTTTAGCCAAGTGCCATGGCATGGTCTTGGCCACAAAGGCAAAACAAACATTTTTAGTCACACTTTTCATTAAATTACAGTTGTATGATGTTATTTTAGTGCAACTTATTTTTCCTTTTCAATTCATTACATTTTCACATCCACAAGCACTTCATATTTTAATTTTATTACAAGTATACATAATTTCACAATAAATGCAAATCATTTGTCAATGCCTCACCCAATGCTACACCAAATCCTGCCTGCATCTTGCATTCTTTCCAATTCATCTACATTGCACATCATTGAAAAAAAACAACATTTGTTCTTTCTTCGCAGAACCTACAACAACACCAGTAATTACAACAACGGGTATGTTTTATTGTCTTGATTCCATGATTCATTGAAAATCCTTACACAGACTTTCATGCTGCACTGTATGAAGTCAGTTTATAAAAGCTACAAAATATTACAAACAAACATCCTAAATACAAACATCTGTAATTGTACTTCCATTTATTTACACCGAATCAAATATGAAGATGCTAAGTTTCAACACACTTCTAATTTAAGTAGCTTATTTTAAAAAAACTCCATACACATTTTAGCTTTTGCTAAAGTGAAAATAACTGGCATTGTGTTAAAATGTAGAGCTATTTATATAAAAAATTTAGTGCTGGTAATGATGTTATATAATCTTCATGTGAGTATATTAGCCTTTATATATGAAATGATGCCTATCTCTTTGTATCTAATAACATTGTTTTAAAAACTGCATACTTATAAATTCTTGTTATTTATTTGTTAATGAATCTTTTAAACTTACTTTTTATTTCAAATGTCATATGAGACCAAACATTTACATACTTTTACAAATTATGCTTTTTGTTTTTTTTTTTCATCCTTGCGCATATAGAATGCATCGCTGCGTCATATGATCTTGCCTTCCTTCTTGATTCTTCAACGAGTGTAAGTGAAAGGAATTTCAAGAGAGTTCTTACATTTGTGAAGGAATTCTTATCTACAGCTGTTATTGGACCTGATGCAATTCATGTCTCGATTGTGACCTTCAGTACCCATGTGCGTATTGAGTTCCTGCTGAACAGGTATACAAGTAAAGAAGAAATATTCGAAGCAATTGACAGAATACCTTATAGATATGGTAGCACGAATACAGCCGATGGCTTGAAAACTATCAGAAGTGAAATATTTAGAATAGAGAGTGGAGACCGACCTGAAGCTCAGAATAGACTATTTGTTATAACAGATGGTGTTTCAAACATTAATTCTTTCCGCACAATTGACGAAGCTGAACTAACCAAAAATCAAGACATTCATATTTATGCAATTGGTATTGGTTTGCCAGACACTAATGAACTTATGAAGATTGCATCAGAACCTTCAGAAGAAAATACATTAATAGTTAGAGAGTTCAATGACCTCAAAGGCTTACAAGCAGAAATGTTTAAAGAAATTTGCCTTGGTAAGTTTCCACTTCTCCTAGAAGTTTGATTTCTTGTATTCTATTTCATTAATTGTATATTAGAAATAAATTCTAAGAAAATATTGGAAATCATATGGAAGTTCTAGTAAATGGAATAATTGTAAAATAAAGTCCCAATGATAATAATACAAAAATTATCTTTGTCAAGAGGGTCGAGTACTGCTTGTGAATCGTTTCTGGGCTCCAAGAATGGTGAAGAAGACAGAAGGTATCCTCAAACCAGAGACCTTTCCAGAATGCTTGCAATAGAGTGAATTCTGCTACAGAAAAAAAAAAAAAAAGGTGCCAAGTGCCAAATGGTGGTATTAGATCGGGTAACAGATTAAATCAGCTACCCATGTAGGTGAGAATGAGATTTGAAATCAGAGCACAAAGAGCTAGAACGATTACTTTAAGGTATCTTAATCAATACTAATGGTACTACTAGTTTACTGTCCAAGAATTGTACTTTATTTTATCAGCCCTAGAAAATACCACCAATTCAAATAGAAATTCATTTACCTTTCTGAGGATTATCTGAAAGAAAACAAATTCATCACCAATACAAGAACAAACAGAATATCAGGTTAAAAAGTGAGACAGTAGTATCTGCCCCTGATTTACTGATTCAGATTATTTGAACTAGTCTTCTCACAGCCTTTATCAGAAATGTTTGGAATCATTTTACTTTATTTCTACTCACAGGATATAATGCTTTGACTTGACTAGAAATAAAATTTTGAAATTGAAAAATTAAATATAAGCCATCTTTTTGAAGTAAAAATTATTTTAAAACTTTTTTTTTCTGGATCCTTTACCATACCATTATATCATTTACATTTTTGATGTGGAATTTTTTTCAGGAATGCCAACCCGAAAGCCCAGACCTACGGGTAAGAATGATCACCTCAACACACATGAAGTTTTCATTAAATACTCAGCATGATTTTAATTTTTGTTGTTAAACTGCATCTTCTATCATTGAAATTATTTTCTTGTTCCCAATAATTTTAAGATAATATAATCTAATGAACTAAATTAGTATGGTTAAACAAGAGTAAGGTTATCAAAAGGAAACAAACTGCCCATTATCTTTATTTAAGAAGTGTACATTATTATTAGTATTATTATTTTTAAAATATTAAATGATATATAAGAAGTTTTAGCCATTTTTATACTATCAATGGAATCATTACCCTTATTTTGAAGTAACTTAATTGTTTTTCTACCTGATTATCTTTTGAAATACAGTTATGAATTAACCAATATGCCTTCTATTTTCAACTTTGAAGTTTTGGTGCATTAAGTTGGAATTCAGCTTGGTGCAATTTTTTACTTTCCATATCCTTGAAATCATTAATGTGTAACAATAGTAACATCTGTATTGATTCCATTGGTTACTATCTTTCTTCCCACATGGAACTCTAATGTGCATAAGCATTTAATATTACCTTTTTTTTTTTTGTTTTTCAATTATTTATTCCTGACGTTTGATAACCTGTCTCTCGTTATAACATTAATAGAATAATAAAAATTCAAAAATAATTCATATTAACATGTCATTAATAATAATTCTAGGAACATTACAATTATTTATTGATGTGATGAACCAACCTACTTACAATTTACATTACTAATAAGATTGACTATAGTGATTCAGTGTGCTTATATCTAATATATATATATTATACACTCGAGTCAACTTAATTAATTGCAGAGGTTGTAACAAGGTTGACAAGAAATGATATACAACACGTGTTATCTCCCCTTATAAATAGTTCCGAAATCCATGAATTATGTCCCTTACAATTGTAACTTAATTTTCATTTATATTTTTATCGATCTTCATTCAACCACAGTTATAGACAAATCAATTCGCATATGCTTCAATAAATTACTACCTGACCACCTCTTTTGATAGTGAAAATATTCTCTCTTTTATAGAACTTGATTTCCCAGTTTTTAGAGTATTTATTCAAGGAGCTTTGTAAGTTATGTGGAATATTTAAGAAATATTCTCGGATTTGCTGTCTTGTAATACTTCGTTAATGCCTCTTTTAATATAAAAGCTTTATTTCTTTCCTTCAGAACCCCCAACACGACCACCTGTGTCAGTTAGGGGTAAGTTTTATCTAAGAATATTTAATGAATTCAAGAGTGATAAGAATCTAAAAATAACATCATTTTGTTGTTAATTTCTATAATGTAAAATCTAGTTAGAAATTTTCAAAAATAGTGATATTGTATATTTGTAACCAAACGCAATTTTGCCATAGTTAATCTTAAATTTATCTAATCTAAAATATGTAACTTATATATATATGCATTCCTCATCAAATTTACAATACTACTTCTTAATTCTGTCATTCTAACCAATACATAAAGTACTGTCCATTTTTATCTTAACAAATATATCCACCTCCTTCTTTAGGACGTTGCAGAGCTGCCAAAGCTGATATTGTATTTGTTCTGGATTCTTCAACTAGTGTCAGCCAGATAAACTTCAAAAATATTCAAAAATTTATGAAAGAATTTTTGACAGATGCCACCATTAGCCTAGAAGCTGTGCGTGTTGGGGCTATTGTGTATAGTACTTCTGTTAACATTCAGTTTCATCTTAGTGATTATTCTAATAAAGAAGATGTTTTTAGAGCTATTGATAGTATCCAGTATACCTATGGTAGCACTAATACTGCTGATGCTCTAAAAGTAATGAGAACTGAAATGTTTGCAGCAGAGAATGGTGACCGGGAAGATGTGCAAAACATAGCTGTTGTTGTAACTGATGGGGTATCTAACATCAATTCTTATAATACTGTCACTGAAGCAGAACTTGCCAAAAATGATGGCATACATATTTATGCTATTGGTGTTGGTCTTAGTGACTCAAGAGAATTAAATCGTATTGCTTCTCATCCGGCGACTGAGAATACATTTGAAGTTCAAGACTTTGATGAATTACATGGAGTAAGAACTAAAGTATTCAAAGAATTTTGCCCAGGTATTTACTGAATCCCCAAATGATTCTTCTTTAATAGTAAGAAGTTATTATTGTTTAAAAAAGAATTAATAAGTACTTCAAATAT
Source organism: Octopus bimaculoides (assembly GCF_046866305.1). NCBI lineage: Eukaryota > Metazoa > Mollusca > Cephalopoda > Octopoda > Octopodidae > Octopus > Octopus bimaculoides. Next base: position 28,912,488 of record NC_142950.1, on the reverse strand, counting down.
ATTCAACTTTATTAAGTATATTCAGAAATGAATTGTTGTTCAGACTTTAGATGATTTAGAAGTAATTTTGTTATTTGATAATTTAGTTACTTTTCAGCTGTTTTTGATAAATGCATATAGTATTTATCTATTTGCTGGAATATATAATTATGTTTTGATGTAACAGCTGTAGATTAAACATTAAATCTAGCTTTGTAAACTATATGTTGCAAGTATATCCATCTCACTTTATCGGTCTTTTTTTTCTCCCTCCCTCTCTCTGTCTCTCTCTGTCTCTCTCTTTCTCTCTCTCTTTCTCTCTCTCCCTCTTTCTCTCTCTCTTTCTCTCTCTCCCTCTTTCTCTCTCTCTTTCTCTCTCTCCCTCTTTCTCTCTCTCTTTCTCTCTCTCCCTCTCTCTCTCTCTCTCCCTCTTTCTCTCTCTCTCTCCCTCTCCCTCACTCTTTTTCTCTCTCCCTCTCTCTTTCTCTCTCCCCCTCTCTCTTTCTCTCTCTCCATCACTTACTCATGAACTTCCTCTCTAACTCTTTCATATTTTGACTTGGAATATAGTTATTTAGCTTTTAGAAGTTTGTTTTAAAAGTTGTCCACTTCAGTTTTCAATTTTAAAGCTGTATTTCATTTATAATTAAATAGCGACTTTTGATATTTTCTGTAATAGAGCTTAATTAATTTCTACTTATTTACTGCAAATGTTTTTGCTTTCATAAATTTTTATAAATCGTGGTTAATTAGATCTTTATAAACTTTATTTAATTAATTTATTCTCAAATGTTTTCTGGAACATTCTAACTTAGGTATATTTCACTTTAGATCATGTAATCCTATACAGAGATACTTTAATTTTACATTTTTGTTTATAAATAGTAACACTCATACACAACTAGGGAATAATAAAACTAATAAACTTTTCTTCATTCTGTATTTATTGCAAATACATTTTTCATTTAGTACTTCTTTACTCTTTCATACACATTGTTTTCTTTTTCTCCTATATTCTCTTTCTGTTTCTCCTATTATCTTTCTATTCTTCATCTCCATGCTTTTTACATTTAATATATTATATTTAGATTAAAACATTAATAGAGTATACTATCACATTATCCTATAAGACTATTTTATTATAAACTGAATTTCTACTTTTAATTATCTTAAAACTTTCCTTACCATTGCTATTTAGTCTTGATACAGTAGTTGACATTTTACAATTTTCCTGTTTATTAATCTTCAGAAAGCTGTATATCGACTAGCACTGACATCATCTTCCTGATGGATACTTCAACGAGTGTTGAGCAACGAAATTTTAAGAAAATGGTTGCTTTCATTAAAGACTTGTTATCTAATGCTACCATTGATGCTGGAGTGGTTAGAGTAGGTGTAGCTACCTTTAGTACACAATCTCATATTGAGTTTCATTTAAATGAATATTTCACAAAGAATGAAATATTTACAGCTTTGGATAAGATCAGATATAGATATGGAAATACTAATACAGCTGGAGCTCTTCACACAATGAGAGCAAGAATGTTTACTCCTGAACATGGTGACAGAGAAAGTGCCATTGATGTGGCAATTTTGATAACAGATGGAATTTCTAATATGAACACTAACAGAATCAGCATTGAAGCAAAGGCTGCACATAAAAGAGGCATTCAAGTTTATGCCATTGGTATTGGATTGGCTGAGATCTCAGAACTAAAACAGTCTGCATCACAGCCTTCTGAGGATTATACATTTAATGTTCAAGATTTTCATGAGCTTCAAAATTTAAAGGGCAAACTATTTGAATTCTGTGACCTTGGTAAGTTGCAGCATATGTGATACCACTCAGTATTTTAAGGCATGTATTTCAGTGCACAATATAACGATAGAATATTTATATTCATAGTTTCTGATTAGGATATTTATTTGTTCTATAAACTATAGATTTTAAAATTCTGTTGAATAAGTTACAGATCCTATCAACAGAAAGGGAATTTAATATAGCAGACAAAACTTCCTCAACAAACTCTCACCCATCGTAAATCATGAATATTAGAGGAAAAAATATAGAGACATCTTTTTTTGGAATGTTAATCAAACATATCTCTGATTAACCACTTCTTAATTAGACAGTTCTGCAGCTACACAAACAAATAACAGAAGCCATTTTTAGTCATAAATTCTAATTTGGATTGGATTTTCTCGTCTGCTACATAATTAAAACAATCACCACCTTCAGCTTAATTCTTGAAGAGTAAAATTATCAAGTTAGATTTTAACATTAAAATCTATTCAAAGTCAGTATCCTTTATAGGTTACATTACTGGTGTTACCTTTTCATAACAAGATTCTCACTTTTGGTTCGTGTATTTCTGTTTTGATCAAAAGATTTTCAAGATCATTAACATGAAGTAATTTTAACCAAATTGTTTCTAAAATATGTTTTATATTTACTACTAACATTATGATATGAAACAGTAACTTATTTGTAATTATTTTATAGATATAGTTAGATGGTTAATTAATTTTTTTTTTAAATATTTCAAAACAGTTTATGAAATATATTTAAAAGTATAATTTTTAAATATATTTTACATTGCAATCTCTAATTATACCAAATGTTTATTTATCTTATACAAATCCTTGATTCCACCAAGCACAAGAAACGCACAAGTTATCACTGAAGGCTTCTCCTTTCATTAAACACTACATTATCACTATATACACTCTGAAAATCTATAAGGATTTCAGTAACTATTATTGATTTGTCATCACAAGATATAATAGAAATGTTCAATTTATTTGGAATTTAACAACTTACTTTTGTAAACTAGGCCATTTATATGTTTATTCTTCAAATAATTCTTATCTAAAAGATAATTTTTAGATTATAGGAATTTAGGCATTTAACCAAACCAACGTTAAATGTCAATCATTTAAAATCAAATTGAACGTTTCAACACACAGGTAAATGTTCTCAGCATTTCTGTTCATTACAATACTTTTGCTTCTTTGCTTCATTTTCTCATTCAACATTTTGTCATTCACGCTGCATTGATTTGTACTATATATCACTGAAAACATCTTCTGCCTTGCATGAAAACATCTTTTGAAATGCATGCGTAAAACAATTGTGCTACTTTTTATATAAGCAAACTAATACATGGTTGATCTCATTGCCATTATTGTTGATTTCAGTACTACCATTAATATAGCTACAACATACATTATTCTTCTAATTCATCATCATCATTATCGCCACCATCACTGTTAATTGAAATACATAGCATATTCATGATAGAAAAAATGTTTGTTAACCAGTCATGTGTTGAGCTGTTTAACATTTACTTCTGCTTTAGTCATCATAGGAACAAACTGGTTTAGATTGATTATGTGTACACTGGTGTGTGTATTTCTGCATGTATTTTAATAAAGCATGTATGTATATATAGATATATTCAAAGCTGAGTCTGCATAAGTTATATAGACTCAGTTTTGGATAAGTGTTATTCCTCTCTACTTAACAATATTGAGTACATTTTCTCTTCATTGCAATTTACATCAGTGAGATGCCACAGTCATCTATTTATCTATGTATATCACATCCACTCACAGACACACATATATGTATAGTGTGGGTGTGATATTGGAATATTTACATACAAACATATTTGTGTACATTGTGGTTAGAACAAACATGAACAAATTAACAAATTGAAGACTGAATTTTTCAAAACTATTATAGTTTCTTTGGTTTATGATAGTATTTTAAAATATAATTTCCAAGATTATATTTATTTTAAACAAACATAATTCACACATTTTCAAGGATTTATTGATAATCAGCTAAAGGCTTGAAATGCCTGTGAGGATATATATCTGTGTATACATGTCTGTGTGAGTAAGTGTTTGCAATAAATCTTATGTAATAATATTTTTACAATCATATTTTATACAAATATATTTCATCATCTTTTAACATTCATATCTTCATTAGATATTTTAAATTTCAAATTTTGGTTGACTATTTTTTTCCAGCTAAGGAACAAATCCTTCATATGATAACCTGTTTGCAACGAAACACTACTATTTCAGTAAACCAATTAAATACTCTCCAAATTTGTTCTTGAAGCAATTAACTATCTTTGGTTCAACAATTTCTCTGCTACTCCAATGACTATGGAAAAGATAGCATTCTGCTTTGAATAATTGTTGCAATAATCTTAAATTACATTTATGAAAGACCTCTTGTTGATTCCTTGTAAAATTCTCAAAAATCTTTCTTGAAGTTGGTTTGTTCTCAGATTATTTTAATATATATATTATTGTCTATCTTTGATTCTAGGAGCATTGAATACTAATCAAATGGTATACTTCATACTGTTTTATATTTTAATATATATTTTAGTAGCTCTCTCTCTCTCTCTCTCTCTCTCTCTATATATATATATATATATATATATATATATATATATAAACATATTTTGATAGCTTTAAATTAGTTACAATTATTTAAAAAAATATTCTTTGATAAAAATTTTGATTTGCTTTTAGTTTCAGTTTCGAACTAATGAGCAATGATAATGATTATAAATATGATGTCCATGATAAATTGTTGACATATATTTTGAAATTAAACCTACCTGTGTCCATCATGTCTTTAATTCCATATTAGATGTGCTCTGACAAAACCTTTAATACCATGAATGACGAGAAAGGAAAGAGAACAAGACAGAGAAGCCAAATATTCAGTTTTCATAGCAATACTCCCACTTGTTTGTTGTATTTGACACTATTTCAAATTTAGGATTGTTAGATAAAATATCTATTCATGTTAAATAACTCATTTAATATTTTATTGTTCTCTCTAATCTCTCTAAACTCTTTTAATGTTAATCTCTAAACATATCATTGACAGATATACCAATACATTTCTTGAATTCAACTGAAGTAAATTCTAAATTGCCTTACAGATAATTCCAAATCATTAAAATCCTTATCTTTAGCTCTGATAATTAGACATTACCACAAGACTAGTAATTCCTTTGCAAGGTTGTCAAATACATGAACAAAGTTTATGCTTCTCATGTTTCTTCAAAGATTCATAATATCCCATATGAATTCTTTGGGTGAAAAACCTGAATAAAATGAAAGTTATATAAGAATTGTGAAATGGTGTTCAAGTACAATATCTTGTTAAAGATATTTCTGACTATCATGTCAAAGTGTTGAGCACTGTCATGTCATGAGCAGCACAATTTTTTCTTAGAAGAAACACTGAGTTATTTATATGTAATCATCTCTTGTAATTTGGTTAACAAATACTTTATCATGTCTTCTTATGTGCATCATCCATATTTCACAATAGTCGACCTAATGCCATCACTAGGAATTTACTAGAATATTATCTTTACAGAAGTCCATTTTAAATGCCACCACTGGGAATTTACTAGAATATTATCTTTACAGAAGTCCATTTTACTATGTAACACCATGCCTATTTTAAGCATTGTTGTGGGACAGAAGATCGACAGCAACTATTAGAGGCTGGTATATCGACCCTTTCAAGTCATGATGTCATCCATTTTCTTATTTAATTTTGGGTACCAAAGATTACATTAGTGAAAGATATGAAATGAAGTTACAGGAATTTATATTAAATCATATCTTGTATTGTTTTATATCAGCATTTTTAATGAAAGCTATCTTTCCAATGTTATACATATTAGAGATTTTAAATATTTTATTTGTTCTTCAATGTATCAGTAATTTAAAATATCCACTACTTTCTTACAGAGCACACACCTGTAATTTCATCTTCTGGTAAGTTTCATAAAAACTCCCAATAAACAGTTTAGATAGTTTAGCTTGGGTTCACCAAAGTATATGTATATATATATATATTTTATAATTTACTTGTTTCAGTCATTAGACTGTGGCCATGCTGGGGCACCTTGAAGAATTTTTTATTTAGGGAATCTAATCCTGTACTTATTTTGCTGAACCACTAAGTTACTGTGACATAAAAACACCAACACCTGTTATCAAGTGGTGGTGGGGAACAAACATACCCAAACACACACACACACACACATAGGTGATGGACTCCTTTCAGTTGCCATCTACCAAATCCACAAGGCTTTGATCAGCCTAAGGCCATACAAAGTAGAAGACACTTACCTAAGGTACCACTCAGTGCAACTAAACCTGGAACCATGTGGTTGGGAAGCAAGCTTCTTACCACACAGCCACACCTGCATCTATATACATGCATATGATGCATATGGATGTATATATATGTGTGTGTATATATATATATATATATATATATATATATATATATATATATATATATATATATATATATATGATACATACATGCATAGTATATATATATATGTTGCATATATATGGATGTATATGTGTGTGTGTATATATATATATATATACATACATATAAATGTGTTTATATATAAAATTAGAGAACAAGTGGAAATACCATGACTTGTCAATTAAAAAAGATTTTTAGAAAGATATATTTGTATTTTTTTTTGGCAATAGATTTCATTAAGCTGAGTTTCTTAGAATATGGGAACTATCTAATTCCCTACCCACAGCAATGCATTTTTGATATGTAGTTTTCTATAATAGAATAATTTATTATATCTAAATTGTCTCTCTACTTTAAATAATATTATTCTAGAAAATTTTGGAAAGCCATGTCTGTAATTCAGTTGTATGTAAATATGTGTGGGTATTGTCATAATTTAACATTTGTTTTCCCTGCTGGCATGGGTTGAATGGTTTGACAGGAGCTAGCAAAGCTGAGAACCATGCCAGGCTCCTTTGTCTGTTTTTGTATGGTTTCTACTACTCAATGCCCTTCCTAGTGCCAACCAATTTACAGAGTGTACTTTGTGCTTTTCATGTGGCACTACTACCAACAGTAACATGCAAGGCCAAAAGCTCTCAACTGGGCACAGGGAGTGGTACTGTGTGTGTGATGGCTTTGTGCCAGTTGATGAGAGATTAAAAGTATAGAGGGAAGAGGCAGGAGTCTTGTAGTTGGGTAGATACATGGATACCCTTGTTGAAATAGAAAGGAGAATGAGTTAGAGAGTAAGATAAAGAAAGTGAGTAAGTCAGAGAGTAAGAGAAGCAAGCGTTAGTGAGATAGATGTTCTCTTGAGGGATGTTAGACATGGGGAGAATAAGTGAGGTGATATAGAGGTTTGGACAGAGTGAGTAGGCAGGAAAGAGGTGTATATATATATATATATATATATATATATGTATGTATGTATATATAAGTATACTACTGCTTCTGCAGTATCAATGGTAATTGTAGTGCCCCAGCTTTGCAACATCCTTGACATAGGAACTAGTAAACTAGTAAAAATATGTGTGTACATATGTATATATATATATAATTTGTTTTTAACTTTTCTACCTAGATTTATTTTTTAATTTCAATTATATGTAAAGTAATGGTAAATGGTGTTATGAAATCTATTACATGAAGAGAAATACTATCTGATCATTCATAAAATTTTTATTTTTGTTAACAAATAGAATGTAAGTTATTTCCTGCATCACTATATCCTAATAAACTATAATATTCTGTAAAAGTTCTTTGAAGTATGATCTGTATACAAAATGTTGATACATTTACCCTCCATTCTGCCTTATTCTCTAGGTGGCTGTATGTCATTAGATTTTGACATAGTTTTTCTTGTGGACACATCAACAACAGTGAAGAAGAGAAACTTTAAAAGTATCATTAATTTCATAAAGATGTCACTATCTGATGCTATAATTGACCAGGGCCTAGCAAGGGTTGGTGTGGCCACTTTTAGTACAAACGTACAAATTCATTTCTATCTAAATACATTCGAGACTGAAAAATATATTTTTGAAGCATTGGATAACATTACTTTTACATATGGTGACACAAATTATGCTTCAGCATTGTCCTCAGTAAGGATGAAAATATTCAAGGAAGAAAAAGGTGACCGACCTCTGGCTAAAAACATCCTTGTTTTGATAACGGATGGTGCATCAAATGTATTCAGTTACCGAACAGTAGTTGAAGCTCAGCTTCTAAGAGAAACTGGAGTAGAAGTTTTTGTTATTGCAATTGGATTAAAAGAAACCACTCAGTTAAAATATGTGGCATCTTTTCCCACTGATGAACACACAATCTTTGTTCGAAACTTTGGAAAACTTGTTAAAAATGTTGAAACTCTGAAAACCAAAATTTTCGATTTGTGGTGAGTTTAGGCATGTCCCTAGAATTTCTATTTGTGTTCTTAGAGCACATTTATTTACACTACACCCAATCTATGTTGCAGTGGATTGTCTATCTGGTTTTGTCTATCTGCACCAGACACTAATCCAGTTTCAGTTATGTGATGTTTGGGCTTTAACTAAATAAATACTTAACTTACTCTACAAAGATACTAAATATTTCCTGCACACTATTGTCAAATTATTATTAGTCCTGTTAAAAGTTTGTAATTACGCTCTGAAGGTCAAAACATAATATTTATTTATTATGAATAAGGCAAAAACAAACTGGAATCATTCATGAGTTTTACAAACTATTAATGTAGGTATAAAAGCATTACAAATAGGATTAAAAATCAAGTATGTTAGGGAAATTAACTTTATAGTATATAACAAAGTATTAACAAAGTTCAAAATTATTTGAAAATAGCATATCCTGTCCCTATATTAAATTTACTAATCTTGTGTTTTGTATTCCTACTTTACCACATGTACCATATTATCTTTGAACAAGACAGTTAACCTTATTAGCTTCTGTTAATCTAGTTAAAAATTAGTGTAGCTCTGATAACATCCAAGAGAAAATTCTTTCTGATAAATTCAACAATCTGAGAACAAGGTATTGAAATCACCTCCACAAGTTTTTCAGCTTCAAGAACATATTCACTATAAAGTAACTTATATTTTCTCAAAATTGCTTAAAACACTTATCCTGTAGATATTAAATATAATATTATCATTTTTAAAATGTCTGTTTATTAATTTATGAAAATTAAAATTTGAATTTACAAATTAAGTTAATAGATTATATTTTTGTATTTTTGATCTTTTCAAGTAGTTTTAGTAATGATGTGTTCATAATTATATATATATATATATATATATATATATATATATATATATATATATATATATATATATATACATACAATGTAAACCAGATACAAGAGTCTGCTGGATGAGATTTTGGATTATCAGTTAGTAGTTCCACTGCCAGTGCTTGTTTTTCTTGACAATATTACATTAAATTATGCAACATTCGGAAATTCTAAAACAATTACCTTTGGTATTCTATTAAAATTTCTTTCACTACTAGGTATATCACAGTAAGTTGTCCGTATATTTAAAAATAATTTTGGGGATAAAATTAAGAAATGATTTTATCTTTCTATCAATTTCTTAAAGTTAAGATCATTAATTTAATTTTGAAATTTTGGTTTAGGTTTCAATCATGAAGCAAACCTAATTAGTTAATTCAATATATATAGAGACACGTTCACTCAACCATGTTGGCCTTAACTTGCTGCACTAAAAATATTACCACATGAAATTTCTAAGCCTAATCTTACGATCATGGTTTACCAATTAAATTGTATCCAGAACAGATATTAACTTGAGCCACGTTCTCTCTATGAATTTTTGAACTCCAGTCAGAAGTAGGACAGTTGTAGCATAGCCCCATGTCATCCTATCTCAGCTTTTGAAACTCAGAAAAATTCCAGTTCATTTAAATATATACATATACAAAATGGAGCCGAACACCATTCCTCCATGTGATCAGCTTGGAAAATTGTTAAGATATTAAGGTATTTTTTCTTAACATGAAACCAATGGTAGCCTTGATACACAAATAAAGAAATTCTATTCACCAATGAGCACACATTCTTGTCATTTGACATATATATATATATAAACAATAAATTAAATAGAGAGATACAATTGACAATCCAATAGTTTATTTATATTATAATATAAAATATTATACTATGAATATAATATAATGCAACATAAAAAATTGTTAAAAAACTGAAAGAGTCAATAATTTGTTTCAACTTATGTACATATTTTGATATATATATATCAGTCTCATCAGAGTTAGAGGTTTAAAGAGACATATATATGAATTG